>NC_086453.1:122003088-122240588 GCF_028390025.1 Pseudophryne corroboree
TCACTGGTACAGGGAGCATTACGTGTGTAAGCGTCACTGGTACAGGGAGCATTACGTGTGTAAGCGTCACTGGTACAGGGGGGTGTTACGTGTGTAAGCGTCACTGGTACAGGCCCCCTGAACCAGTGACGCTTACACACGTAACGTTACATGTGTAAGTGTTTCTACTACAGGTGGTATTATGTGCGCTGTGCCTTTGTAAAGTATGCGAGGGTGCAAATTTATAGTTTGCAGGGGGGCGCCGAACACCCTAGCACCTGACTGCACACCCACTGCACTGCACAGCACTGTCACCTTTTACATTGATTCATACATTACCCTCCGCGATATTACCCACTCTATCCATTACATTAGCCATCTCGGGGCTTCCAGGCTGGCAGGCCAGGTGCTGTGTTGCAGAGTCAGGGCCTCTGGGCGCGGCTGTGGCGGGGAGGCACTTCTGTGACATCACACGCAGAGGAGGCTCCGGGGCTCAGAGAGTATGCGGTGCAGAGGGCTATGAAAGCCTTCCGCTGCGCCCTTTCATACACATCTATGCCGGTGGCCGCAGCAGCTTTTGTTCCACCTGCGCCGCGGCTAGGGTGTGGGGACTGTTGATGCAGGAGGGGGCAGGCGGACTGGCAGCAGGACATAGGACGCTGCAATAAAAGGATGTGTTTCCCTATCTACAGCGCAGAGACTTGTTGCAGATGCAGTGGCAGGTACAGTACCTTTTTTTTATGGTCTGTACCGATTTTTGACTCTCCAAGCTTCCATTGAAAGTATAGGAAAAGGGGCGTGGCCACGCGGCTGTACCCGTGGCCACGCCCCCTTTTCGAATTTGTATAAATTTTTATGTGTAAATTGTTGGAGGGTATGTTGCTGCAGATGCAGTGGGGCCTATTTGGGGGTGTGGACCTGGAGCTGCAGCTCCATCAGCCCCATTGCTAATCCTGCTCTGTGAAAACACAGCAGGCAAAGGGCAGAGCCTCCCATTGGATGTAACCTGTGTGGGAGGGCGTTTCTCGCCCAATCAGCTGTGGACTGGGTGTGATAGACCTGCCACTAACCCAATGAGAGCTTCCAGCCAAGCCCAGCGTTATACACACAGGCACAGAGTCACAGATCTGGGCTATTATATAGGAGATGATCCACAGTCAACAATAACTCCCTCATTCTGATTAACCTGCCCATCCTCCGTTATCATTAATGCTATGATCAACCCATACATCAATCGTCACTAAACCCTCTATTCTATAAGATTATTAGCCCTCTTTAATTAAGCTGTAGCTATCAGTAGCCTGCCATCCTGTTATTAATGACATTATTATTAACTCCTGCCCCCTTCCTCCACCACACTGTTTCACTGCAACTCCTCACAAGGGAACGGTCATACATCTTTTCCCCTCTGCCACCTTCCGGGCTCGCACGTGGTTACCCTCAGTGCAAGTTTAAATGTGTTGTTCGCAGCATTCTGGGGCACAAATTACATGCTGAGTTGGGGGTCACAGCAGAGCTGAGAGGTACATATACTGAGACTTCTCCTCTGAAGCGCTCATGCATGGTTCCCCCAGCACCACACCACACTTTGTAAGTGGCATGTCACCCTAGACCTCAGAATCTGCTGAAACCTGATATAACAATACAGTACAGCCTCCCCTCCAATACCCCTCAGTCTGCTGTATCTACTCGGGCACCTCTAGAGTCCACACGCCAGTCTGTGGAGCCCAGCCCTGCTGTCTCCCCTTGTATACAGGCTGCCGGCTTGAGAGGGGTGGTGGGCCTGCCTTCTGGGACTGGGTTGTGGCAATGCACCAGGCCCTTAGCATACCTGCTCCCTGCTTTGTGTGTTGACTTGCTCCGGAGAAATGCAGGTGCAGGGTGCATATCAACACTTAAATAATGGGCACTCTGGCACTCTGCTAAAACAGCCAAGCAACGGCAAATGGATTTCAAGCAGCTGTGAACTCGTGTTCAATAACCCAGGTTGGACCCAGGTTTTTAATGTGAATGGGGCATTATTAATACATTACTAGCTACTTTAGTACTTAAAAGGTCATGACTAGCGTTGCAAATATTTTTTTCTCAATAAATAATAGGTACAGTATATAACTATACCTGTATCTGCTAAAAAATATAACAGCATTCTTTGAGGTGAAGGCACTGTATGTAGACACACACATGCCCACTTTCACCAATGCATCACCATCTGTTGTCAGCGGGTTTGAATTCTGCAAAAAAAAATATTGGAAGGTTTAGGTACTGCATTAAAGAGTGTGCATAGCCCTTGGTACCAGTTAGAGTTGTATTATCAAAACGGACCTTATGGTTCTCTGACATCTATTTATTAAGAACAATGGTGGCCATTCAGAGTTGATCGCACGTAGCAACTTTTTGCTGCTCGTGCGATCAACTTGATGCCGCCTATGGGGGAGTGTATTTTAGCATAGCAGGGCTGCGATCGCTTGTGCAGCCTTGCTATGCTAAAAAAGTTTCCTGTAAAACAAAACCAGGGTCAGACCTACTTACCCTGTGCGACAGATCCAGCGACGAAGGTCCGGGATTGACGTCAGACATCCGCCTTCCAAACGCCTGGACACGCCTGCGTTCGGATCTCTACGCCGGGAAAACGGTGAGTAGACTCCCCGGAACGCCTCCCCGCTGTCAATCTTCTTGCGATCGCGCTAGCGATCACTTTCTTCTTTGTTCTAGCCGCTGCTGTCGCCAGGCAACGATGCGCGTGCGCATTGCACCTGCCGCGCATGCGCAGTTCTGACCCGTTCGCTGCGTGCGAACGGGTCGGAATGACCCCCAATATTCAACATGAGCGGTCCCATCCTATAATAAAAGGTCCCACGCTCACTTTTACAAATGGTGTTTTCCCAGTACCTCTGCAAGCCTAGAGAAAGTCTCACTACATGTAATTCATCACTGTGCAGAATTCTGAAACACGCAGTCTTATTACTTGTCAGACTGGAGCTGGAAACGACCAGCGTGACACCACCCTTCACTATAACAGATAGAAAAAATACTTTGTCCCTTAGAGCAGGCCAAGCAATCCACTCAAATGCAGATCTGTGGGCTTAAGCATCTTACCGACTTTCTGGCTTCCTCCTGCAGGAGGCAGCCACGTCGGCTCAACGGGGGTGTGTGTGTGTGTGTGTGTGTGTGGGGGTTGGGCAATGGTATAGGTGGGCGGTGGAGGGGGCTTGAAGGTGTAAACGCATCATCGCAGCTCTGCACCCCACTGCACGACGCCCAGATCATGGCATTTGAAAGCAGTGTCAGGGCTATGATGACGTGCGTCAGTGTGAACTGCCTCGTTGCACTGCTCACTTTCACACAGCAAAACGGTGGAACAGGGGTTTTTTATTTTTTATTTGGAGGGGGGTTTCTGGGAGACTTGCCTTCTTTTACGAGCGGCCAAAAGTGCACACGATTTTCGGGAGCCTCCCAGCTATTCCAAGAGATTAGGCAAGTATGGGCTTATGTAATAGCCTGTCAGATGCCAGCTGTGTGGGAATTCAGTGGAGTATGCCCATATTTTTAAAGTGCCAATCATTTACAAGGCATAACCAACCTGGTTTTGCCCTGTAAATGATTGTCACTTTGAAAATATGGGCATCCAGTTGTGTCCCTTTGCTTGTTGCTGTGGGAGGCATAATACCGCAGTGCAGCTGCAACAGCAGCACAGCGTGACCTCCCGCAGCACACACACTGCCCATTCATTTCTATGTAAGCCGGGAGAGTGCGTACGCATGCTCCTGCTACCTCCGCAGTGTATATGGGCCTAATTCAGACCTGATCGCTAGCAAGCGATTATTGCACTGCTGCGATCAGATAGTCGCTGCCTACAGGGGGAGTGTATTTTAGCTGTGCAAGTGTGCGAACGCATGTGTAGCAGAGCTGTACAAACAGATTTTGTGCAGTGTCTGCGCAGCCCAGGACTTACTCAGCCGCTGCGATCACATCAGCCTGTCCGGGACCGGAATGGACGTCAGAAACCCGCCCTGCAAACGCATAGACACGCCTGTGTTTTTCCAGACACTCCCAGAAAACGGTCAGTTGACACCCACAAACGCCTTCTTCCTGTCAATCTCCTTGCAATCGCCCGTGCGAACGGATCTGTCGTACAAACCCATCGCTGAGCGGTGATCCGCTTTGAACCCGTGCGACGCGCCTGCGCACTGCGGTGCATATCCAGTTTGGACCTGATTGCCCGCTGTGTGACACCGCACAGCAGTGAGCAGGTCTGAATTACCCCCATTGACAAAATCTACAGGTAGTGGGAGCACTGCTTCATCCCTGCCGGCTCCCATTTGCTCTTGATGGCAGCAGGAGCATCGCTAACCGCATAGCAGGCAACAAGGTAAAGGGACACATATGTACTCACCAGAATTCCCAAACAGCCGGCATCTCTCAAGCTACGTCCTATCAATGTCCCAATATTGAGCAAGAAAATGGGCCGATACAATGCTGAATGCAAGGTGATTATGCAGATACAGTATATCGTGCGTGTTTGTGCACTGCACATGCTCCAGACCTAACAAAAGCAATGCAGATAGTGCTGACCTCTGTCTCAGCTACCCTTGCACCCAGAATCTGGGTGTTGCCACGTAGGCCAAGTTGCGTGAAGGCGCGTTGATGGAACTGGAGGATGCTCAGAGATGAGTGTATACATTATGCCCGTTTCAGACAGGGACAGGGCTGGTGCAAGTGCACTCTAATAACGATGATGACGTTTATTAATCCAATCAGCCAGCTCAGCATAAGGGCAGATATACCCATATATATCAGTGCAGGAGCTATTATGGGCGACTTTCGAACACCCTTTATCTTCCCCAAATGTCAGTAAAGGATTACAATTTCAGTATTTCTATAGCACTTTTACAATGAACAGAAACACACCTAAACAAGGAAAAGGGAGACCTCCTTGGCCACAGAGTGACAGAAGAACATTCAATATTTACATCCTGAAACTAAGTAGGAAACTGTATCAGTTTTTTGGGGATTATAGAGCAGTTTTCTGTCACTCCTGACAACAACACAGGGTCTATTACAGTTTGGCACACAGGGGGTTAACACAGAGCCAGTATACTGTATATTGGCCTCCCCATTGCCATGCATTTAATTGTACTTTATTCCACACGCAAACTTCCACGTCACCAGGCGGCCTGTCGACTAATTTACCCTCCTAGTCAATTAATCTAATCTCAGTGCAGCAAATATACCAAAACCTAAAATTTTGCACACAGAAAAGACAGAAAAGTTAAACCTGTTATGCGCACCCTTATAAAGCACTTCTATACAAATAACAATATCCCTGATACTTTATGAGCAGCTGAGGAACAATGATGGGTACTACACATGTAATACCACACAGGGAAAATAAAACTATATGCTTATATGTCCTTTTATAGGGAGGTCCCATTGTACAGGATGATGCAGTCAGTGTGCAGTACAGTATGTCCCCCCTTCACCAGGTCTGCAACAATACATTCATATACAGTAGTGGCTGCTATACAACACAGACCACTTGTATAAATGGGGGTGGTTGTTACTTTGTGTCATTTGACTATATGCCCCTCTCCCCCCGGGTCTTACCGGCACAGGACCTGGATTTCCAGATCTTCAGTAGCAAAATGTTGATGGCGAACAGATGGGAGATATCTCCCAGGAACCTGAAGATGTTCATTGCGAGAGAGGCGCTACTGCCTTTCCTATTTGTGATATTAGACTGGGATTTCCCTGTAGGAAGTAACCGGGGCCACTGTGCTCTGTGCTAGGCCCGAGGTGCGGGGGGGAGGAGGGGAGGATTCCGGAGGGAGGGGAGGCTGCAGTGCTGCTGAGGCCGGCTGCTACTGCCCCTACAGGAACCAGGAGCCATGTGCGCGCCTGTTGTGTTCCCGGCATGTCACAGCCGCACACATCATGCACATGGACGGTAATGTGTGACAAGTGGCCAATGATGTGTCCTAGAGGGAGCTGCAAACAGACTGGGGTTGCATTGCATTGTAGAGGGTATACTGTATGGTAAATGAGGATCCCAAACCTCGTGCATAAAGCATACCTCCCAACATGACCCTCTCCAGGAAGGACAGAATGCTCTACTCCTGGACTTCCCTCTTAATTTCTGAATGCCATCACCTGTGCTGAAACACCTTTCCTATCCATTATCCTGTTCAACACAGGTGTAGACCATCATACATTAAGTGAAAAGTCCAGAAGCAGAGCAATCTGTCCCTCTTGGAGAGGGTCATGTTGGGAGGTATGCATAAAGTAATTGAAAAAAACATATATATAGTAAGTAAGGTAGTAAGCAACACTGGGGGCATGGCTGTATTACTATAGTTTCTAAGGGTCTATAGGGCCTGTTAGTGTAGCAGAGAAAACTGCTTTGCGTGAAACAGGGCTTTTCTCCGTACCACAATTCACAGAGCGGGTAACTGGATAAGTCCCTGACTTCTCTACTCCCCCCCCCCCCTCTGCTCCAAGGCTGAATCGCATCAATATACTATTATACTTTGGTGAGTGCAATTCAGGAAATAATGGAAAGCTCAGCTTTCCGCGTCTCCATGGAGTTCATGTTCGCCATCTCAGGAAGGTGCAACCTGAACTGTGGTGCGGTAACTGCAGGTTGCTCTCTGTCCGCACCCGGCGCTGGCTCCACCCCCATGACCTTCCAACAGCCACTGCGGCCTGACAGGAGGTCAACAGGCGGCACATGCGCAGAGGGACCCACTGGATTTCTCCAAACACCGCAGAAGGAAACCGCCACAGGAGACAGTGTCACTGGATCCCCGGACACCGCATCGCCGGAGAGGTGAGTATACATGAAATGCTACTTTTCTGCTGCAGGGTACACTGTGTTCCATAGGGAATACATCGGTGGTGTAGAGATGGATTTTGATCCAGGCACCAACAGGTTAAAGCTTTAGCAGTCCCAGGATGCATTGGGGCCGCCTCTATAACCACGCCTCCAGGCACTGTGAGCTCAGTTTCGAGTTGTTGCCTGCAGAGCAGGGTAGTCAACAAGGTGGCTGCGCTGGGCAGCCCTGAAAAAAGCTTTTTAAGAAGACTTCATGGGCTGCAGCACTATTATATGTCACAGTGACATTCAGCACTGCGGCTCCAATCACCTCCCAAGTGGCGTTGCATACTCCCGCGGCTCAGTTCCCGGGAACTTGCGGCAGAGATGCTCTGGCTCTAGGCACACGGTTGCAGACGCTCTCCTGTTTCGCGTGGCTGCTACAGGGAGGAGGCAAGAGGCTCCTCCAGGCAGGACTTGCTACTAAATCGCGTTCCATTCGCAGACTAGGGAGACGGACTGCGACGCTGGCGTGGACACTTGCGCACAGGGACCCCACTATATCTGCCAGGGTATAGGAGTGCCATCACTGAGCAGATTTTTCTGCCCTGGAGCTGCCTTCCACTCTCCGTCACTCCCTGACTGAGACGCTGGGCGCCATCTTAGGTATAGCTGCGGCTGGTCTCCGGGACTACAGGGCAAGGTCTCCCTTGTAAAGCCGCCTGTCTACAGCACTGTGACTTTACAAACACTTAAGTATTCTACATGTTTTTATACAGACAGCTTTAGTTAAGAACCTGTGTGCCTGTTACAGAATATATTGTACGAGTATTCTGGTATATACCTCCGGTCTAGGACCGTGCTGTGTTTTATTTATTTATATATATATATATATATATACATATACAGTACATAGGACCGGCACTCACCCCTCAATCAGTATTTGCTCCGGTGCCCTCTGGAAATAATCAATATCAGACAGGTCGTACAAGCAGCGCACTCGAAGGCTCTTTAAAGTGCAAAAATACTCTGTAGATTTATTCCATATCGCTATACATACAAGCCAACGTTTCAGGGCATGTTCGCCCCTTTGTCAAGGTGAAGCAAAAGTCTTTTGCTTCACCTTGACAAAGGGGCGAACATGCCCCGAAACGTTGGCTTGTATGTATAGCGATATGGAATAAATCTACACAGTATTTTTGCACTTTAAAGAGCCTCCGAGTGCCGCTGCTTGTACGACCTGTCTGATATATATATATATAAAATTAACTGTGGCCACAAGCTTTTTCATGCACCCATATCACCACTCTTCAAGGGCCGATTTGATCGCCAAAAGCTCCTGGTCTCCAATAGAATAGTTGCATTCTGTAGGAGAATACTTCCAAGAGTAGTAACCACAAGCATGCAATTTTCCATCTGAAGAGTACTGGGAAAGGACGGCTCCAATTCTAACTGAAGAGGCGTCAACCTCCAGGACAAAAGCTTTCTCAAAATTGGGCTGCTGTAATACAGGTGCTGACATAAATGCTGATTAAAAAAAACTGAATGCCTCGTCAGCTTCCTGCCGCCATTGACTTGGATCCGCACCCTTCTTGGTCAGGGCAGTAATGAGTGCTATAGTGGTAGAGAATCCTTTAATACATTTCCTGTAATAATTGGCGAAACCTAAAAATCTCTGCACAGACTTTAAAGAAAGTGGTCGGGGTCAGTCTCGGATAGCTTTTAATTTTTCTGGATCCATACAAAGTTCAGTGCCAGAAATAATATATGCGAGAAATGATATTGAAGACACTTCGAAGGTGCACTTAGAGATCTTGCCATATAGATGATTCTTGTGAAGACGGTGTAACACTCTTTGACTTGGGGTCTGTTCGGGAAGGGTTCGAGAGAAAATGAGAATGTCGTCCAGGTAGACCACGACACTTTGATACAGCATACATCGGAAAATCTCATTAACAAAGCCCTGAAAGACGGCTGGAGCATTACTGAGACCAAATGGCATTACCAGATATTCGTAATGCCCGTCTCTGATGTTTAAAAGCGGTCTTCCACTCATCTCCTTGTCTGATACGAACGTGGTTAAAAGCCCCTCTCAAGTCGAGTTTTGTGAAAATCCTTGCTCCACGGACTTTATCAAACAATTCATTAATCAGAGGAAGTGAATACCCATTCTTAATCATGAAGTCATTAAAGCCTCGGTAATCGATACTTTGGTCTTATCCTGCTGTCTTTTTTTTTTTTTTTAAATGAGAAAGAATCCTGCTCCGGCTGGAGAACTAGACAGTCAAATGAATCCTTTCTATAAATTTTCCTTAATATAGGCTGACATCGCTTGTGTTTCGGGCAAGGATAAGCGATAAGTTTGACCTCTGGGAGGCATCTTCCCTGGAATCGGATCGATTGGACAATCCCACAGTCTGTGAGGAGGTAATTGGTCAGCCGCCTGTTCTGAAAATAGGTCAGTGAACTCCTGATAGGCTTCTGGGAGGAGTTCTTGGACTGACTTCGTAGAGACTATTAAAGTCAGACTTGTCACAGAGAGAAATTAGTTCCTCGAGCTGGTTGGACAGATCCTTGGTGACCAGTTCATCTTTAAGGCGATGTGAAAGACCGTTCCAAAATGCTGCTCGTTATTCCTGCGCAGTTCCGAATCGATAGTCTGTAACTGAATAACATAGGGGGTAATTCAGACCTGATCGCTAGGCTGCTTTTTCGTACAGCGGGCAACCTGGTCTAAACTGCGCATGCATATGCACTGCAATGTGCAGGCGTGTCGCACGGGTACAAAGCAGATCGCCGCTCAGTGATGGGTTTGTGTGAAGGATCCATTCGCACGGGCGTTCGCAAGGAGGTTGTGGATGTCAACTGACTGTTTTCTGTGAGTGGTTGGAAAAACGCGTGTCCATGCATTTGCAGGGAGGGTTCGTGACGTCAATTCCGGTCCCGGTCAGGCTGATGTGATTACAGCGGCTGAGTTAGTCCTGGTCTGCGCAGAGACTGCACATGATCTGTTTCTACAGCTCTGCTACACATGCGTTCGCACACTTGCACAACTAAAATACACTCCCCCTGTAGGTGGCGACAATCTGTTTGCATCAGTGCAAAAACCGCCTGCTAGCGATCTGGTCTGAATTAGACCCATACTATCCAACAGAACAAGAAACCTGCCAGATGTGAAGGAGTTTCAAAGAAGCTGCAGTGGACCGGCCAGGCTCATCGAAAATCCTTCAGAAGGACTTTATAAACTCAGGGTAGTTGAAGACAAGCGAGTCGGAATGTTCCCACAACGGAGACACCCAGTCCAATGCTGATCCTTTAAGCAGGGAGATGATATATGCCACCTTGGACCTATCAGTAGGGAAATTGTGTGAAATAAATTTCATATGAACCTCGCATTGGTGTAAAAATCCTCTGCAATGCTTAGGATCTCTGTTGTATCTGCTGTGGTGGCGCAGTACTTGGAACCGTTACTGGAGTAGAAGTAGGTGGAGCGGCTGGAGTCAGAGTTGCTTGAATTACATCCAGGTGATCCGAGTGCTTGCCTAGATACTGCAGCACCTGTCCATGGGCTGCTTGCTGGGACTGAACCTGAGAAGCCAAACTCTGGATTGCACTCGCTTCCATGTTCCGATCCTCCAAGTCCATTGGGCCTGAGTATACTGTCATGGATCTTGAGGGTTGGGTACTCGAGGATACTTCCGATGGTCGGGAAGTCGAACTGGGGCTGTACCGGAACAGAGAGGGCCGGATGTAGGATCTCTGCATACAACTTCTCTGTATTCACTGGATTGACGTACAAAGGGTTGAGGCAATAGATGTAGAACTGGATTCACAACAAGATTCCGGGCTGGTACCGGATATCACTGGACTTATAACGTACCGGATAGAACTTGATTCGCAACAGGGATCCAGGCTGGTACCGGATATAATTTGATTCACAACCAAAGAATCAGGCTGGTACCGGATGTCACCGGACTTGCAGCATAGGATACGAGCTGATACTGGATATAACTGGTTTGCAACAGGGATCCGGGCTGGTACCGGATATAACTGGATTCGCAACTGAGATCCGGGCTGGTACCGGATATAGCTGGGCTCACAACCAATAACCGGGCTGTCACTGGTACTGGTACTGTGATTCGGGCTGTAATTGGTACTGACACAAGGAATCAGCCTGGTACTGGTACTGTGATCCGGACTGTAATTGGTACTGACACAATGAACTGGGCTGGTACTGGTACTCTGCAAAGGTTCACACTGGAAGCAAGTAACGTCTGTAAAGAAACACCAGGAGCCTGGGAAGTGACGCCAGCAGCAACGATACTCAGGTGCCGGGGGAACTGCCTTTCTTTTGAACCTCACGGCTGTTGGCTGTGCAGCCCACGTGACTTGCTGGGGCGCCGCGATTGGCCAGTGACTCTGGTAGTGACGAAGGAAGATTGCGGCGCCCGGAGGACACGGCTGCAGAAGTCCCAGCGAGGAGGCCAGCTACATGGAGACCGCTCCCCCTGCCGCGCTGGAGCGAGGAACCCCAGCACCAACGGGACCCACGGAGAGGTAAGCGCGGCGGTTGCCGCTGCCGCGCCATGACACAGGGGTTTCATGCACTGGGTGTTATGCTTGTTGCCAGGTGTGTAATGCTCATTGTCAGGGGCTTCATGCTAGTTGCTAGGGGGGTAGCGTGTTGGCGGCAGGTAGTGGCTGGCTCCCGGCACTTCCGGGTAACACTGCAGCGCTGCGCAGGGACAGGGGATTCAGACGCTAGAGGTCAACTATGACCTCTACCATCTGTCTCCTCCAAGGCGGCGGCCATTTATGGGGGGACGTTAGCAGATTTACATGCAGACGGCTAGTCCGCATGGTAATCTGATGCGCCCACCACCACAAGCCTGTTCGTGTAGCGTAGTACTATGGATGGGAGGAGGGAAAGCAGCTAATGCAGCCAGCAACGAGCATGACATGCACTCAGAGAATAAAAACCCCTGGCAACAATCATTACAAGAGCGCCACAATGAGGAGGGCAGCGCTTTGCCGGCGGGCAGCCATGGATACCAAGACAGCAGTGGCAGCTTCTGAAATGTGGCACTGGCCGCAAGCCAATTGGAGCTCGAATAATACCTCTTAATACGGTACTTTTATTCTCCCCTCTAGCATCTTCTCTTTAATGAACTCCTTATGCCTATGGATCCAGATTGGAAGTCGGGATTTTCCAGCGAAGGTGATATTACTGATTTGACCTGGGATACATTGAATACAGGATGGATATGGTGAAGTTGGGAAAAGAAGATTCACAGTGGCATAGGTCTGTAAGGAAGCAACAAATGTGCCAATCCAGTGAAAAATGCTTTTCTTTAGATTATAGGCGCTACTAATGCTTTAGAATTCCAGTATATTCATGAGAACCAATACATGATCATTTATTAAGGGACAAAATATTTATATTATTATTATATAGTGGGCACTACATTTATTAATAATATACATTATGGGGCAAATTCAGTATGAATCGCAAGTAGTGATTCGTACGGAATTTTTGCTGAGGGGCCGCGGGCGCATGCGCAGCAGGCCCTACCGCGCATGCGCCTGCAATTTCTGCGGGGGGCTGCAGAAATTACGATCGCCTTTGCCTGTCAATCAGGCAGAGGCGGGAGGGGGCGGCAACGCTCCGTTTTCTTGGTGGAAATGGTCGTTGCGGGGGCGTGCCAGCCCAAACGGTGGGCTGGTACACGCGAACGGGGCGTGTCGGGGGTGCGACCGCGTGACGTCACACGCAGCCGCTGTGACAACAAAAATGGCGCCGGGACTCCTGCGGCCGCAGCTAAGCTGCGCCGGCAGGAGACATCCTTTATTTCTGCTAACAAGCAAAAATTGCGTGCTGTTCGCAATTTCTGCTTGTAGCAGGGGGGAGGCGCCGGTTAGCATGCTGGGCGGCCCCCAGCATGCGTGCTAATGGTTAGCAAATTCTGCTGATTAGCAGAATTTGCTAACCTGACTGAATTGGCCTCTATTTACAGGGTCCACAATTTATTGTAATACAGTATGTGGAGGGAAGAGATACATTTTGGGCTAAATTGTATTTTATTTATTGTATTCAATTCCACCATACATTGCCAGCAATAGTAAATCTAGCAATTAGGAAGTAAAAACTGCCAAAATAAATGATTCTTAATTCCCACCAAAATTCAGGGGTAAATTTACTAAAGACCAATTTTGACCAATTTAAAGTTGATGTAAAATCAGCCAGGATCGACATGGTGTTCCATGGACTATTTACTAAAAACTTTATTTTACAGTTGATTTTTGTGCGATTTTACACACCGGCTGTCATTAAATCTCCAATTTGCATTAGGGGCCTAATTCAGTATGGAGTGCACCTAAGATGATTGATAGGCAGAGACGTTTGCGGGGTGGGAGGGGGCATCGATGCAACTTTTCTTTGGGGGGGGGTGCAGCCCAGACAACGCAGGCATGTCTGGACCGTTTGTGGGGCAGGCCGTGGTGGCTGCGTGACGTAACACACAGCCGCTGTGAGCCTAAACATGGTGGCAAGCCGTCTGCCTTCACAGCTAGGCTGCGGAGGCAGAGGGCTACCCTTAACATGCGAGTGCTGAGCGAGACATTCGCATGTTAGCGGGTTGGAAGGGCTCAGCATGCGGGCAGACTGAATCAGGGACTAGGTTCTATGGGAAACTATCAATGTTTTCCTGATAATCAATTGACTGCAAGTAGATTTTTTTTATCAATTTTTTATTTTTACTTTTAGTAAATTTGCTGTCCGGATCACAGCGGCTGCATGTGATGTCACATGTTGTCCAGACCGCACCCGCCAACAGCGTTTTAATGCCATTGGCACGCCCTCTCTCGCTCCACGACCGCCTCTGCCTGTCGCCCGGACCGCACCCCTAAAACGGCGGCCCAATGCCGCCGACCTGCCCCCTCCCACCCAGCGAACGCCTCTGTCTGTCAATCAGGCAGAGGCGATCGCTGGGCTGAGATGGCCATTGGCTGTCTGGCATGCGCCAGCGCACTGCGTCGCATGCGCAGTTCAGACCTGATCAGCTGCTATGCGAAAACGTACAGCAGCGATCAGGTCTGAATTAGGCCCTGAGTCTCTGAACCTGTATATGAAGTGCTACATTGTAGCACCCGCAGTTTTTATCCAATGCAAGTTCCGTTTACTGAATGTGTGGTGTAATGAGGCTAGATATCAAGACACATCTGTACAAGGCTGAACATATCTAATTTTTTTGGTTTTTGCCAGTAAAGCAGATAGGGGTACCAACTGGTTATGTGGATGAGTGAAGTCACAGATGAATTGATCATTGATACAAGGGGTGTGCAATAAGTTACGGCATAGAATAGACAATCTGCCTTAATGGTTGTGAACTGTAATCTCTGACTAAAGTTCTTGTGAAATGTCAAGGTACAGAACCGTATATAAGCAGTGCACACCAAAGAAGTCAGCATGTTCACTTCCTTCACAAACTCATGGAGCTCAAAAGAGGCCACTAGAGAGCCATGATTTTGTAGACTACAAGAGTGGTCTGCGACAGTAGGAGAGTTTTGACAGACTGTGAGCTACTTTTGGGGAGAAAGCACCATCCTTAACCACTGTGTTTGAGTGGTCTGAAGAATTTTGGCATTGGAGACAGTCCCTGGAAGATGAGGAGTGCTGCAGATGATCTGTATCCGCCATCACCGTGGACAACATTGTTGCCGTGCGGGTCATAGTTGAAGTGGACACCAGTGTGACCAAAGCCCAGTTACATAAGTAAATAGGCATCTCATCAGGATCCATCCGTCTGATACTCCTCAAAAAAGCTTGGCTTGAGCAAGGTTTCTTCACTCTGTGTGCCCCATCAGCAGATTTGAGAGCAGAAGGAGGCTCAGGCGACTTGTTGACACAGCATGCTGGCCAGGTTTGATGGCAGTCACTTAAACTCAGTCTCGGAGATCAATCCTGCATCTGCAGTTCCAACCCCAAGACCAAACAACAGTCGGCACAATGGACCCCAGTTGGAGGTGTACCGCTTCCAAAGTTCTGACATAAGTGCAGCGCAGCGTGGCCAAGCAGATGGTTGCTGTTTTTGTTGCCAAGACTGGTCACATAGCTACTGTACAACGCATGCAGCAGTACACCATCACTGGGGCCTGGTACGCCAAGCAATGCTTCCCGCAAGTGCTTGAAGCCATTTCTAGGCACCATCCAAGAACTCGTGCTCATGGTGCCGTTCTCAATCATTACAATGCATCTGCCCACAAGTAAAGTGGTGGATTTTCTGTCCCAAAAACACATCCAGGAGCTTTGTCATCTGCTGTACAGTCCAGACCTGGCACTCTGCGACTTCTTTGTGTTCCCACAAATCAAGAGCAAGATCCGTTTTGAGCACAGGGAGCTGCAGTGGAAATATTAATCCAGCATGTAGAAGACACGGTCCTGCTGCTTCACCAAGTGGTTTGAGCACTTACAACTTTGCATAGATTCCTTTGGTGAATAATTTGAAAAAGTATAATGTTCACTTTGTTTGTAAATACTATATAATACTTTTTGTGCATCCAGAAACTTATTGCACACACTTATTGCACACTCCTTGTATGTTCTTTTTACAGTATGTGCACAATTCAGTCTCAAAAAAAGGTAGATCCTACCAACATTAATAATGGCCATCGTGAACACGTCAATCAGGCATCATAAGGGCAATATGGTGTTAATGTTTTGATTTCTTCATAGGAAAGACATCTTGTTTCTTTCCTTTCTCACAGCAATGACTGCCATAATGTCCTCCCCCCCCCCCCCCCCAGGATATTGAACAATGATTATTACTATTATTTTAATGTAAAACGTAATTCTTTAGTCTCCCAATTACCGTAAGTTTTATGCATGATGAATCAAGAATTCCAAAAGGCAACTGGCTACTATGTAGAATGAACCCTTTCTAGTGTGAAATGGAACAGTTTCTGCAATAACAGAAGAATGAAGAAGAGGCTGCTAAGACTAGTAGATCCAGAGGCTATAAGAGACTCATCATTGACTTATAATGGAATAATGTTAGTTTTAGTTTTTTTATGTACGGTGCATCCAGAAAGTATTCACAGCGATTGCTTTTTCCACATTTTATGTTAAAGCCTTATTCCAAAATGGAATAAATTATTTTTTTCCCTCAAAATTCTACACACAATACCCCATAATGACAATGTGGAAAAAGTTTTTGGGAGATTTTTGCAAATGTATTAAAAATAAAAAACTAATAAATCACATGTACATAAGTATTCACAGCCTTTGCCATGAAGCTCAAAATTCAGCTCAGGTGCATCCTGTTTCCACTGATCATCCTTGAGATGTTCCTACAGCTTATTTGGAGTCCACCTGTGGTAAACTCAGTTGACTTGACATGATTTGGAAAGGCACACACCTGTCTATAAGGTTCCACACTTGACAGTGCATGTCTGAGCACAAACCAAGCATGAAGTCAAAACCTCCAAGACAGGATTGTCTCGAGGCACAAATCTGGGGAAGGGTACAGAAAAATATCTGCTGCTTTGAAGGTCCCAATAAGCACAATGGCTTCTATCATCTGTCATGGAAAAGTTCGGAACCACCAGGACTCTTCTTAGAGCTGACTGGACGTCCAAACTGAGCGATCGGGGGAGAAAGGCCCTAGTCAGAGAGGTGACCAAGAACCCAATAGTCACTCTGTCAGAGTTACAGCAATCCTCTGTGGAGAGAGGAGAACCTTCCAGAAGGACAACCATCTCTGCAGCAATCCACCAATCAGGCCTGTATAGTAGAAAAAGCACATGGCAGCCAGCCTGGAGTTTGCCAAAATGCACCTGAAGGACTCTCAGGCCACGAGAAACAACATTCTCTGGTCTGATGAGACAAAGATTGAACTCTTTGGCGTGAATGCCAGGCGTCATGTTTGGAGGAAACCAGGCACCGCTCATCACCAGGCCAATACCATCCCTACAGTGAAGCATGGTGGTGGCAGCATCATGCTGTGGGGATGTTTTTCAGCGGCAGGAACTAGGAGTCTAGTCAGGATAGAGGGAAAGATGAATGTAGCAATGTACAGAGACATCCTGGATGAAAACCCGCTCCAGAGCGCTCTTGACCTCAGCCTGGGGCGACGGTTCATCTTTCAGCAGGACAACGACCCTAAGCACACAGCCAAGATATCAAAGGAGTGGCTTCAGGACAACTCTGTGAATGTCCTTGAGTGACCCAGCCAGAGCCCAGACTTGAATCCGATTGAACATCTCTGGAAAGATCTGAAAATGGCTGTGCACCAACGCTTCCCATCCAATCTGATGGAGCTTGAGAGGTGCTGCACAGAGAAATGGGTGAAACTGTCCAAAGATAGGTGTGCCAAGCTTATGGCATCATATTCAAAAAGACTTGAGGCTGTAATTGCTGCCAAAGGTGCATCAGCAAAGTATTGAGCAAAGGTTGTGAATAATTATGTACATGTGATTTCTTAGTTTTGTATTTTTAATACATTTGCAAAAATCTCCCCAAAACTTTTTTCACATTGTCATTATGGGGTATTGTGTGTAGAATTTTGAGGGAAAAAATGAATTTATTCCATTTTGGAATAAGGCTGTGAATACTTTCCAGGTGCACTGTTTATGGTACCACTGCAGAGGTTAACAGTGGTGGTTACTGTATCTAGGGACTGGTCCATCCATTTTGCCCACGTAAACACAACCCTGTTTCCCTCCTCCAAAATCATCATTTTAGTCAACAATGTCCATAAAATTTTCCATTGCTGCCAATGTTGGGACTGCAGATCCTCCGCCGCCTCCATCATCTCGCTAGTTTGTGTCTTGGTGATCTACACCTCTAGCTGCACTGAATGAGGGAAGAAATGAGTAAGACATCGCATGATGTGGAGGCACAACTAGAACCACACCGAATACTCAGATACCTTGATAGGAGTCGTCACTTCCTTCTTTGTGGGAGTTGGGGTACGACACCCAGTCTTTTCTGATTCATTCCTGATTTATTCCTGGTATAAAGTCTTGATTGATGTGATACCGTTTTCCAACCATAGGAAAAAGATACCTTTACGGATACAACCTAGTCCCGTATAGTGTGAGTGGGGGTACACAGATAATCTCCTTCGAGTTTTTTTGAGATATATATAGGAAAGTAATATAGATATAAGGAATTTCCTTGTCATTTTCCCCTCCCTTTCCCTATGCGCCAAAGGAGCAAACTGATCCAACTTTTCTATGTTGTAAATGGTAAAGGAGTTGTTGGTAATCTATCGGGGCAAAAAAGGTCTGCATTCAGGGCACTTAGGGGTCTATTTACTAAGCCTTGTACGAAGATAAAGTAGAAGGAGATAAAGTACCAGCCAATCAGCTCCTGTCATTTTTCAAACTCAGCCTTTCACATGGCAGTTAGTAGCTGATTGGCTGGAATTTATCTCTGTCCACGTTATCTCCATCCAAGGCTTAGTGGAGGTGAATCCTGGTGGTATAAATGGAAAAACTTTCCTTTCACTAATGTATTTCAAAATACTTTCTTTATTAGGGTAATGGGAGACTTACATAGACTCTAACAATTTACTTACACATTGATCAATCAGGGACCGCCAAGTGTTTTGATTAGGTTATCTGTTATGTGATTTTGCACAACACTGAACAAAGGGGGTCATTCAGATCTGATTACTGCTGTGCGTTTTTCCACAGCGGGCGATCAGATCCTAACTGCGTATGCACCACATTGCGCAGGCGCATCGGACAACAGGCATCGCCGGCCAGCGACGGGATGGTGTGAAAAAGCCGATTGCACGGGCGCAAGGTGATTGACAGGAAGAGGCCATTTGTGGGTGGCAACTGACCGTTTACAGGAACTGTCCAGAAAAACGCACGCAGACTCAAGCGTTTGAGGGAGGGTGTCTGACGTCAGCTTCGGCCCCAATCAGTAGGAATCAATCACACTGGAAGAGTAAGTCCTGGGCTACGCAGAGATTGCACAAACTGATTTTTAGCAGCTCTGCTACGCATGCGATCGCACACTTGCAGTGTGAAAATACACTCCCCCTGTAGGCGGCGACTATCTGAACGCAGGACAGTTAAAAACGCAGCCCAGTGATCAGATCTGAATGACCCCCAAAGTGTAATGTTGAGTCACTGGCGTATCTTTAATGGGGGTAGAGTGTGCGGTGCACACGGACCTCCGGCGAAGCAGCAGTGCTGCAGGACTCCCTGGGAAAATTGTGTGGTGCCATTTTCCTGGTGTTTTGCGCATGTGCAGTAGTAAAATCACTGGGAAAATGGCCACTGTGCCACTTTCCCGGAGATCTACTCATGCGCTGTAGACTATGGGACAGCGCTAGGGACCCTAGTGCTCATAACTGCCACCGGCTAGAGAGTAGGGGGCCCAGACGGAGCCTGCACACAGGCCTCCTGCTTTCGAGAAACACCCCTGTGTTGAATGTATGGTAATTTTTTTTTTTTTTCTAATGCACCTGAGTGGGTTATGCAAATGAATCTGTTTTTGGAATTTCCAGATGGAAAGGTTCTGTCTTGTTGGAATGTGAAAATTTGAGTTGGAGATGCAGACAGATCTATGCAAACTCCAATCTACTGTAGCTGCCAGTGTTGATCGGAAAGATTGTTGATCCGAAAAATTGATAATAGCACAGTTATGGTTAGTTGTCAATACCTAAAATGTTTTACAAGGCATAGGGAGCTCAATACTTATGGGCCCTACACACTTGCCGATGTTTCCGACTTGGACGATGTTCATTTTCAACGATTAACGACCATCGTCCAATTGGCTTGCTATGCTAAACGAGGGAAAACCAACGATGAACGACCGCAGGAACGCACAAAAAAAAGGAAGAAAACCAATGTGGTTGTTTATCCTATAACCTTCATCAAAACACTTAAAAAAAGAAAGAAAATTATATATATATATATATATATATATATATAGTTGGAGAGATACAAGACCTTTCTCGCGCTAGAAAAGTAAAGAGCTACACTTTAGGGAAAATACCCCCTGTTAGATGGGGTATGATATTACAGACAATATAGAAAAAAGTTTCCCCAGGGAGCTGATGTCGTTCTTTGATATGCACAAGTTTTGTTTGTATAATAAAACCGTCTTAAAAAAGCTATATATATATATATATATATATATATACACACACACAGTTGTGCTCATAAGTTTACATACCCTAGCAGAATTTGTCATTTTTCTGGCCATTTGTCAGAGAGTATGAATGAGAACTCACAAACTTTTCTTTCACTCATGGTTAGTGGTTGGGTGAAGCCATTTATTGTCAAACAACTATGTTTACTCTTTTTAAATCATAATGACAACAGAAACTACCCAAATGACCCTGATCAAAAGTTTACATACCCTGGAGATTTTGGCCTGATAACATGCACACAAGTTGACACAGACGGGTTTGAATGGCTTCTAAAGGTAACCATCCTCACCTGTGATCTGTTTGCTTGTAATCAGTGTGTGTGTATAAAAGGTCAGTGAATTTCTGGACTCCTGAAAGACCCTTGCATCTTTCATCCAGTGCTGCACTGACGTGTCTGGATTCTGAGTCATGGGGAAAGCAAAAGAATTGTCAAAGGATCTGCGGGAAAAGGTAATTGAACTGTATAAAACAGGAAAGGGATATAAAAAGATATCCAAGCAATTGAGAATGCCAATCAGCAGTGTTCAAACTCTAATTAAGAAGTGGAAAATGAGGGATTCTGTGGAAACCAAATCACGGTCAGGTAGACCAACAAAAACTTCAGCCACAACTGCCAGTAAAATTGTTTGGGATGCAAAGAAAAATCCACAAATAACTTCAGCTGAAATGCAGGACTCTCTGAAAAAAAGTGGTGTGGTTGTTTCAAGATGCACAATAAAGAGGCATTTGAAGAAAAATGGGCTGCATGGTCGAGTCGCCAGAAGAAAGCCATTACTACGCAAATGCCACAAAGCATCCCGCTTACATTACTCCAAACAGCACAGAGACAAGCCTCAAAACTTCTGGAACAAAGTCATTTGTAAACTTTTGATCAGGGTCATTTGGGTAGTTTCTGTTGTCATTATGATTTAAAAAGAGTAAACACAGTTGTTTGACAATAAATGGCTTCACCCAACCACTAACCATGAGTGAAAGAAAAGTTTGTGAGTTATCATTCATATTCTCTGACAAATGGCCAGAAAATCACAAATTCTGCTAGGGTATGCAAACTTATGAGCACAACTGTATGTATATATATATATATATATATATATATACACAAGTGGAAGGTGGCACGGCACTCCAAGGCGGCTTTTTAAATAATCACTCAGACGGCAGGAGTTCAGCAACGTTTCAATGTATTCAACATTGTCCTCAGGCTGAGGACAATGTTGAATACATTGAAACGTTGCTGAACTCCTGCCGTCTGAGTGATTATTTAAAAAGCCGCCTTGGAGTGCCGTGCCACCTTCCACTTGTGTATACGTCCATTTGCACGGGCACCCGGCGCACAGCTGCAATTTGCTTATGGGAGAGCCGGTACTCTCTACTTGTGTATATATATATATATATATATATATATAAATTAGGATATTTTATATTATATTAATAGTGAATAGATGGATAGGTAACAGATTCACAAACTTTATTAAATCTATAAAAATAAGATTTTACTTACCGATAAATCTATTTCTCGTAGTCCGTAGTGGATGCTGGGACTCCATCAGGACCATGGGGAATAGCGGCTCCGCAGGAGACAGGGCACAAAATTTAAAAGTTTGACCACTAGGTGGTGTGTACTGGCTCCTCCCCCTATGACCCTCCTCCAAGCCTCAGTTAGGATACTGTGCCCGGACGAGCGTACACAATAAGGAAGGATTTTGAATCCCGGGTAAGACTCATACCAGCCACACCAATCACACCGTACAACTTGTGATCTGAACCCAGTTAACAGTATGACAAACGTAGGAGCCTCTGAACAGACGGCTCACAACAATAACAACCCGATTTTTTTGTAACAATAACTATGTACAAGTATTGCAGACAATCCGCACTTGGGATGGGCGCCCAGCATCCACTACGGACTACGAGAAATAGATTTATCGGTAAGTAAAATCTTATTTTCTCTGACGTCCTAGTGGATGCTGGGACTCCGTCAGGACCATGGGGATTATACCAAAGCTCCCAAACGGGCGGGAGAGTGCGGATGACTCTGCAGCACCGAATGAGAGAACTCCAGGTCCTCCTTAGCCAGGGTATCAAATTTGTAGAATTTTACAAACGTGTTCTCCCCTGACCACGTAGCTGCTCGGCAGAGTTGTAATGCCGAGACCCCTCGGGCAGCCGCCCAAGATGAGCCCACCTTCCTTGTGGAATGGGCCTTGACAGATTTAGGCTGTGGCAGGCCTGCCACAGAATGTGCAAGTTGAATTGTGCTACAAATCCAACGAGCAATCGTCTGCTTAGAAGCAGGAGCACCCAGCTTGTTGGGTGCATACAGTATAAACAGCGAGTCAGATTTTCTGACTCCAGCCGTCCTTGAAATATATATTTTCAATGCTCTGACAACGTCCAGCAACTTGGAATCCTACAAATCGCTAGTAGCCGCAGGCACCACAATAGGCTGGTTCAGGTGAAACGCTGAAACCACCTTAGGCAGAAAGTGAGGACGCGTCCGCAGTTCTGCCCTGTCCGAATGGAAAATCAGATATGGGCTTTTATACGATAAAGCCGCCAATTCTGACACTCTCCTGGCTGAAGCCAGGGCCAGTAGCATGGTTACTTTCCATGTAAGATATTTCAAATCCACCGATTTGAGTGGCTCAAACCAATGGGATTTGAGAAAATCCAAAACTACATTAAGGTCCCACGGTGCCACTGGGGGCACAACCGGGGGCTGTATATGTAGTACTCCTTTTACAAAAGTCTGGACTTCAGGAACTGAAGCCAATTCTTTCTGGAAGAAAATCGACAGGGCCGAAATTTGAACCTTAATGGACCCTAATTTGAGGCCCATAGACAATCCTGTTTGCAGGAAATGTAGGAATCGACCCAGTTAAAATTCCTCCGTCGGGGCCTTCCTGGCCTCACACCACGCAACATATTTTCTCCAAATGCGGTGATAATGTTGTGCAGTCACCTCCTTCCTGGCTTTTACCAGGGTAGGGATGACCTCTTCCGGAATGCCTTTTTCCCTTAGGATTCGGCGTTCAACCGCCATGCCGTCAAACGCAGCCGCGGTAAGTCTTGGAATAGACACGGTCCCTGCTGAAGCAGGTCCCGTCTTAGAGGTAGAGGCCACGGATCTTCCGTGAGCATCTCCTGAAGTTCCGGGTACCAAGTTCTTCTTGGCCAATCCGGAGCCACGAGTATCGTTCTTACTCCCCTTTGCCGTATAATTCTCAGTACTTTTGGTATGAGAGGCAGAGGAGGAAACACATACACTGACTGGTACACCCATGGTGTTACCAGAGCGTCTACAGCTATTGCCTGAGGGTCTCTTGACCTGGCGCAATACCTGTCCAGTTTTTTGTTGAGGCGGGACGCCATCATGTCCACCATTGGTCTTTCCCAATGGACCACAATCATGTGGAAGACTTCTGGATGAAGTCCCCACTCTCCCGGGTGCAGATCGTGTCTGCTGAGGAAGTCTGCTTCCCAGTTGTCCACTCCCGGGATGAACACTCCTTGTGGACAATTTTATCCGCTGATGCATCTGCAGATGCGATCCGGACCATTTGTCCAGCAGATCCCACTGAAAAGTTCGTGCATGGAATCTGCCGAATGGAATCGCTTCGTAAGAAGCTACCATTTTTCCCAGGACTCTTGTGCATTGATGCACAGATACTTTTCCTGGTTTTAGGAGGTTCCTGACTAGATCGGATAACTCCCTGGCTTTCTCCTCCGGAAGAAATACCTTTTTCTGAACAGTGTCCAGAATCATCCCTAGGAACAACAGACGTGTCGTCGGGATCAGTTGGGATTTTGGAAAATTCAGAATCCACCCGTGTTGTTGGAGCACTACTTGGGTTAGTGCTACTCCGACCTCCAGCTGTTCTCTGGATCTTGCCCTTATCAGGAGATCGTCCAAGTAAGGGATAATTAAGACGCCTTCTCTTCGAAGAAGGATCATCATTTCGGCCATTACCTTGGTAAAGACCCGGGGTGCCGTGGACAATCCAAACGGCGGCGTCTGAAACTGATAATGACAGTTTTGGACCACGAACCTGAGGTACCCTTGGTGTGAAGGACAATTTGAAACATGAAGGTAAGCATCCTTGATGTCCAAGGACACCATAAAATCCCCTTCTTCCAGATTCGCTATCACTGCTCTGAGTGACTCCATCTTGAACTTGAATTTTTGTATGTACAGGTTCAGAGATTTTAGATTTAGAATCGGTCTTACCGAGCCGTCCGGCTTCGGTACCACAAATAGCGTGGAGTAATACCCCTGTCCCTGTTGTAGGAGGGGTACCTTGACTATCACCTGCTGAGAATACAGCTTGTGAATGGCCTCCAATACCGTCGCCCTGTCGGAGGGAGACATTGGCAAAGCAGACTTTAGGAAACGGCGAGGAGGGGACTTCTCGAATTCCAACCTGTAACCCTGAGATACTACCTACAGGATCCAGGGGTCCACCTGCGAGTGAGCCCACTGTGCGCTGAAATGTTTGAGGCGACCCCCCACCGCCCCTGAGTCTGCTTGTAAGGTCCCAGCGTCATGCTGACGCCTTTGTAGAAGCCGGGGAGGGCTTCTGCTCCTGGGAAGGAGCTGCTTGTTGCAGTCTCTTACCCTTTCCTTTGCCTCAGGGCAAATAGGAATGTCCTTTTGCTCGTTTGTTCTTATAGGAACGAAAGGACTGTGGCTGAAAAGCCTGCGGCTTTTTCTGCTGGGAGGTGACCTGGGGTAAAAAGGTGGATTTTCCGGCCGTTGCCGTGGCCACCAGATCCGATAGACCGACCCCAAATAATTCCTCCCCCTTATACGGCAATACTTCCATATGTCGTTTGGAATCCGCATCACCTGACCACTGGCGCGTCCATAAACTTCTTCTGGCAGATATGGACATCGCACTTACTCTTGATGCCAGAGTGCAGATATCTCTCTGTGCATCTCGCATATAAAGAAATGCATCCTTTAACTGCTCTATAGTCAGTAAAATACTGTCCCTATCCAGGGTATCAATATTTTCAGACAGTGACTCCGACCAAGCCACGCCAGCACTGCACATCCAGGCTGAGGCGATTGCTGGTCTCAGTATAACACCCGTATGTGTGTATATACTTTTTAATGTATTCTCCAGCCTCCTATCAGCTGGATCCTTGAGGGCGGCCGTATCAGGAGACGGTAACGCCACTTGCTTTGATAAGCGTGTGAGCGCCTTATCCACCCTAGGAGGTGTTTCCCAGCGCGCCCTAACCTCTGGCGGGAAAGGGTATAATGCCAATAACTTCTTTGAAATTAGCAGTTTTCTATCTGGGGTAACCCACGCTTCATCACACACTTCATTCAGTTCCTCTGATTCAGGAAAAACTATCGGTAGTTTTTTCACACCCCACATAATACCCCTTTTTGTGGTACTTGCAGTATCAGAGATATGCAAAGCCTCCTTCATTGCCGTGATCATATAACGTGTGGCCCTACTGGGAAATACGTTTGTTTCTTCACCGTCGACACTGGATTCAGTGTCAGTGTCTGGGTCTGTGTCGACCGACTGAGGTAAAGGGCGTTTTACAGCCCCTGACGGTGTCTGAGACGCCTGGACAGGTACTAACTGGTTTGCCGGCTGTCTCATGTCGTCAACCGACTTTTGTAGCGTGCTGACACTATCCCGTAATTCCATAAACAAAGCCATCCATTCTGGTGTCGACTCCCTAGGGGGTGACATCACCATTACAGGCAATTGCTCCGCCTCCACGCCAACATCGTCCTCATACATGTCGACACACACGTACCGACACACAGCAGACACACAGGGAATGCTCTGATAGAAGACAGGACCCCACTAGCCCTTTGGGGAGACAGAGGGAGAGTTTGCCAGCACACACCCAAGCGCTATAAATATATATAGGGACAACCTTAATAAGTGTGTTCCCTTTATAGCAGCTCAAATATTATAAATATCGCCAATAAGTGCCCCCCCTCTCTGTTTTTACCCTGTTTCTGTAGTGCAGTGCAGGGGAGAGTCCTGGGAGCCTTCCTCGCAGCGTAGCTGGGCAGGAAAATGGCGCTGTGTGCTGAGGAGAATAGGCCCCGCCCCCTTTTCGGCGGGCTTCTTCTCCCGGTTTTTTTGGAACCTGGCAGGGGTTTAATACATCCATATAGCCCCAGGGGCTATATGTGATATATTTTAGCCAGAATAGGTATATTACATTGCTGCCCAGGGCGCCCCCCCCAGCGCCCTGCACCCTCAGTGACCGCTGGTGTGAAGTGTGCGGAGAGCAATGGCGCACAGCTGCAGTGCTGTGCGCTACCTCATGAAGACTGAGACGTCTTCTGCCGCCGGTTTCTGGACCTCTTCTCTATTCGGCATCTGCAAGGGGGTCGGCGGCGCGGCTCCGGTGACCCATCCAGGCTGTACCTGTGATCGTCCCTCTGGAGCTAGTGTCCAGTAGCCTAAGAAGCAAATCCATCCTGCACGCAGGTGAGTTCACTTCTTCTCCCCTAAGTCCCTCGTTGCAGTGAGCCTGTTGCCAGCAGGACTCACTGAAAATAAAAAACCTAACAAACTTTTTCTAAGCAGCTCTTTAGGAGAGCCACCTAGATTGCACCCTGCTCGGACGGGCACAAAAACCTAACTGAGGCTTGGAGGAGGGTCATAGGGGGAGGAGCCAGTACACACCACCTAGTGGTCAAACTTTTAAATTTTGTGCCCTGTCTCCTGCGGAGCTGCTATTCCCCATGGTCCTGACGGAGTCCCAGCATCCACTAGGACGTCAGAGAAATGGGTGAGAAAGTGCTCCAATACACCGTCTCACTATTGTTGTCACCACTAATGGTAATGTAGCATGGAAATAGGACAAGCGTTATTTCCCAGAACCTCTCAATCAGTTAATTTATACAGGATGTTACCCAGTCTCTCTTGGCAGTCCCTTGGCAGAAGTGCTATGATGCCGTGCAACAGGGTTTCCACATCTAACTCCAGTGGGTATCCATAAACTGAAATGGAGTGTGGTGGGATAGATCCTCAATTTAGCAGTAAGTCCATGTAGATCCAATAGGTGGCGACTGGAGACGGTGACAGGCAAGCTTGACGGCTTTCTCTGGGCAGAGCAACACCCAGTTTCCTCAGAAGCATTAGCAGTATCCGCAGGGATGCGCATCGTTCATCGTTGGTGCATACACACTGAGTGATATGAATGATTTATCATTCATTACTGATCGAGATCATTCATACCGCGCATCCACATCGGCAAGTGTGTAGGGCCCATAAGACCTGTGTACCTTTTTTATTGCTGTAACTTCAGTAGCAGGCTGCTCACCCCCCCAGCTCAGGTATCCTGCATCCCTGCAAATGGAATTAATATAAGATACACAATATGGTAAAATGATGCATGTTGGTATACTGTATCCATGTTTAGTTTAATTCATGGACAATTATGTGAGATAATTTATAAAGGAACTCTCATGTCTGTATTACAAATGGGTTAACAATTATGCCCTTCTGGGATTTCAAGCATTCGACACTGGGGATGGGGTAATGAGAGATGTACTAAGCCTTGGAGAGTTATAAAGGGGAGAGAGATAAAGTACCAACCAATCAGCTCCTGCCATTTAATTTTTTCAAAGAGTGGGCCTGATTCAGAGAAGAAAGCTAATACAGCTGTAAATGCGATTTTTTTTTCCACAACGCAACTGCAGATATCTGCAAGTGAAGCTGCCCACCGGAACTACCGCAACTCATTTTCAATTACATACACATATGGATTCTATACACATGAACAAGGAACATCAGGCGGAAGGGTAGACCTATGGCTATGCAGACTGGACCCAGTAGTAGTCACGCAGTTGCCATGCTTTTGTCATTAAGGCATGCAGCTGACGTCAGATACACGCCCTGAATATGGCCATGACACCCCTGCATTTTAACAACCAGTCCTCGCTAACACCATGTTAACACCTCCAAATTGTTACTTCCTGTCAATCACTTCGTACAGGAGTCCCCTTTGCACGTGGGTTCACAGCGGCTCTTTTGATGAATGCACAATGCGAATGCAGCACATGCACAGTCTGCTGATAATGGCTCAGTTCCATGGAACATCGGCTTTGTGTACTTTTCGGAATCAGGCCCGCAGCCTGTAACATGGCAGTTAGGAGCTGATTGGCTGGTATGTTATCTCTCTCCACTTTATCACTCTCTAAAGCTTAAAGCATCTGCCCTATGGCCTCTAAGAAAGCCAAATACAATAGATATCCTTTTTCAAGCCACTGATAGTGTTAGAAACCAAAAACCTGACTGACTGGATACTAGTTAAAATTTCATTTTTATCTGTATTTATATAAAACCTCCCAATGATTATTTATCCTACTCCCATCTTCTACAGCAGGCATTCCCAGCCGTGGTCCTCAAGGCACACCAACAGTGCAGGTTTTAGTGATATCCAGGCTTCAGCACAGATGGTTAAATCAAAATAACTGAGGTACTAATTAAGTCACCTGTGTTCAAGCCTGGATATCACTAAAACCAGGACTGTTAGTGTGCCTTGAGGACCGCGGTTGGGAAACACTGTTCTACAGTATAAGTAGTGTATATCTTGTTGCAGACGTAGGGGTAAATTTACTAAGATGGGAGTTCTATTTAAGATGGGATGTTGCCCATAGCAACCAATCAGATTCTACTTCTCATTAATCTAGCACATTCTAGAAGATAATACCTGGAATGTGATTGGTTGCTATGGGCAACATCCCATCTTAAACAGAACTCCCATCTTAGTAAATTTACCCCGTAGTTTTTTTGAAAATCCCCTAATGAATAAAGCAGTTGTTGCGTTTGCACATAGGGATCTTAGGATATAGGTAAAGGACAAACTGTAACATCATCTTTTCTAGGGAATGAGCACCCTAAAATCTGCATGCGAAAGCATGGAACATGTGACAAAAAAACTGGTGTCCATTTATTCTGAATTTGTATTGCCACTTACTTTGTCAATATAGATTATTGTTTCTTCATAATTTAGACAGCAGACTTGCAGCTGATGGAGAAGAATCACACTAGACTGTCATACGTGGCCATTTTAAGATGTCGTTACTACGTGATAAAAGGTATATTTTTTCGTCACTATACCTCCTTTACACCTCCTGAAATATCTCAGGTTTTTGCGCAAAAGCCCAGTTTGCAGACGGTGTAAAAGGTAGAGATGAGCGCCTGAAATTTTTCGGGTTTTGTGTTTTGGTTTTGGGTTCGGTTCCGCGGCCGTGTTTTGGGTTCGAACGCGTTTTGGCAAAACCTCACCGAATTTTTTTTGTCGGATTCGGGTGTGTTTTGGATTCGGGTGTTTTTTTCAAAAAACACTAAAAAACAGCTTAAATCATAGAATTTGGGGGTCATTTTGATCCCAAAGTATTATTAACCTCAAAAACCATAATTTACACTCATTTTCAGTCTATTCTGAATACCTCACACCTCACAATATTATTTTTAGTCCTAAAATTTGCACCGAGGTCGCTGTGTGAGTAAGATAAGCGACCCTAGTGGCCGACACAAACACCGGGCCCATCTAGGAGTGGCACTGCAGTGTCACGCAGGATGTCCCTTCCAAAAAACCCTCCCCAAACAGCACATGACGCAAAGAAAAAAAGAGGCGCAATGAGGTAGCTGTGTGAGTAAGATTAGCGACCCTAGTGGCCGACACAAACACCGGGCCCATCTAGGAGTGGCACTGCAGTGTCACGCAGGATGTCCCTTCCAAAAAACCTGAACCACTAGCCATGAACATAGGCCAGGGCCTCAGCCGTTCCTTGCCACTCCGTGTGGTAAATGGCATATTGGCAAGTTTACGCTTCTCCTCCGACAATTTTATTTTAGGTTTTGGAGTCCTTTTTTTACTGATATTTGGTGTTTTGGATTTGACATGCTCTGTACTATGACATTGGGCATCGGCCTTGGCAGACGACGTTGCTGGCATTTCATCGTCTCGGCCATGACTAGTGGCAGCAGCTTCAGCACGAGGTGGAAGTGGATCTTGATCTTTCCCTAATTTTGGAACCTCAACATTTTTGTTCTCCATATTTTAATAGGCACAACTAAAAGGCACCTCAGGTAAACAATGGAGATGGATGGATTGGATACTAGTATACAATTATGGACGGGCTGCCGAGTGCCGACACAGAGGTAGCCACAGCCGTGAACTACCGCACTGTACTGTGTCTGCTGCTAATATATAGACTGGTTGATAAAGAGATAGTATACTCGTAACTAGTATGTATGTATAAAGAAAGAAAAAAAAACCACGGTTAGGTGGTATATACAATTATGGACAGGCTGCCGAGTGCCGACACAGAGGTAGCCACAGCCGTGAACTACCGCACTGTACTGTGTCTGCTGCTAATATATAGACTGGTTGATAAAGAGATAGTATACTCGTAACTAGTATGTATGTATAAAGAAAGAAAAAAAAACCACGGTTAGGTGGTATATACAATTATGGACGGGCTGCCGAGTGCCGACACAGAGGTAGCCACAGCCGTGAACTACCGCACTGTACTGTGTCTGCTGCTAATATATAGACTGGTTGATAAAGAGATAGTATACTCGTAACTAGTATGTATGTATAAAGAAAGAAAAAAAAACCACGGTTAGGTGGTATATACAATTATGGACGGGCTGCCGAGTGCCGACACAGAGGTAGCCACAGCCGTGAACTACCGCACTGTACTGTGTCTGCTGCTAATATATAGACTGGTTGATAAAGAGATAGTATACTCGTAACTAGTATGTATGTATAAAGAAAGAAAAAAAAACCACGGTTAGGTCACTGGTATATACAATTATGGACGGGCTGCCGAGTGCCGACACAGAGGTAGCCACAGCCGTGAACTACCGCACTGTACTGTGTCTGCTGCTAATATAGACTGGTTGATAAAGAGATAGTATACTACTAATATTATATACTGGTGGTCAGGTCACTGGTCACTAGTCACACTGGCAGTGGCACTCCTGCAGCAAAAGTGTGCACTGTTTAATTTTAATATAATATTATGTACTCCTGGCTCCTGCTATAACCTATAACTGGCACTGCAGTAGTGCTCCCCAGTCTCCCCCACAATTATAAGCTGTGTGAGCTGAGCAGTCAGACAGATATATAATATATATAGATGATGCAGCACACTGGCCTGAGCCTGAGCAGTGCACACAGATATGGTATGTGACTGAGTCACTGTGTGCTGTGTATCGCTTTTTTCAGGCAGAGAACGGATTATAAATAAAAGTGGTGGTCACTGGTCACTATCAGCAAAACTCTGCACTGTACACTACTGAGTACTCCTAATGCTCCCCAAAATTAGTAAATCAAGTGTCTAAACGGAGAGGACGCCAGCCACGTCCTCTCCCTATCAATCTCAATGCACGTGTGAAAATGGCGGCGACGCGCGGCTCCTTATATAGAATCCGAGTCTCGCGATAGAATCCGAGCCTCGCGAGAATCCGACAGCGTCATGATGACGTTCGGGCGCGCTCGGGTTAACCGAGCAAGGCGGGAAGATCCGAGTCGCTCGGACCCGTGAAAAAAAACATGAAGTTCTGGCGGGTTCGGATTCAGAGAAACCGAACCCGCTCATCTCTAGTAAAAGGGTCTCCTCTCCAAAACCCTGGGTCCGTTTTCCCGGGAATCCAACCGGCAATCGACCACTTAGGAGGCGGTGTAAATGGGTAAGTTGGGTTATCCGACCCAGTACCCATTTACAACATGGCAGACCTCCTGAGCAGCAGTATCCGGCGGGTGGTCAGGAGGCTGGGGGTCACGGCGCACGCTGTCTATGCAGGCTTGGGGATACAGCACATGCTGGCAGCGCCGAAGGCTGGGTGCAGCATAACAGCTTCCAGATCGCTGGGCTTGCTCCAGCGTGATGCACCGGAGTCCCGATCTGCCGGGTTTCCCAGCATTTGGAGATGACATCATCTCTAAGCACTGGCCCAAAAGACACTGCATCCGCGTGCAGTGTAAACAGCGCCAATCCGGGAATATCCCGGATCGGCACTGCGGTGTAAAAGGGGGGAGTCCCGTGTCTGACCCGGCTCGGAACCATGGCCCTCATTCCGAGTTCGCTCGCAAGCTGCTTTTAGCAGTATTGCACACGCTAAGCCGCCGCCCTCTGGGAGTATATCTTAGCTTAGCAGAATTGCGAACAAAAGATTCTCAAAATTGCGAATAGAAATTTCTTAGCAGTTTCTGAGTAGCTCGACACTTACTCTGCCACTGCGATCAGTTCAGTCAGTTTCGTTCCTGGTTTGACGTCACAAACACACCCAGCATTCGCCCAGACACTCCCCCGTTTCTCCAGCCACTCTCGCGTTTTTCCCAGAAACGGCAGCATTTTTTCACGCACACCCATAAAACGGTCAGTTTCCGCCCAGAAACACCCACTTCCTGTCAATCACACTCCGATCACCAGAACGAAGAAAATTCCTCGTAATGCCGTGAGTAAAATACCTAACTGTTGAGTAAAATAACTAAGCGCATGTGCTCTGCGAATATTGCGCATGCGCAGTAAGCGACTAATCGCAAAGTAGAGAAAATCGACAACGAGCGAACAACTCGGAATGAGGGCCCATGTTCCAAATCCCGGGTCTGATCCAGGTTTTTGGTGTAAAAAGGGTATTAGTAAATTGTGGTAAACATCCAACCACATAGTGATCTATGGAGGTGGAGGTACCCTGTTAATAAACTAAGAAGTGCCCTTTCTCTGGTAAAAATAAATAAATAAAAACACTACTAGAGAAAGGATTTTGTTCGTCGGGAGGCTTGCCACCTAGCAACAGCTGGTGGGTTAGGTTCAAGCCTCCCTGACGAATCGCTGGAAAGGTATAGTGAAAGAAAACTTTCACTTACCTTTCCACAGCCTGGGAGAGCGGGGACAGAGCCGCGGGTAACGGCCGCTCAGGGACCCGTTCGCGCGCATCACGGGAGCGCGCGCGCACCCTATAAGGCGCTAGTCCCCGCCCCCAGATTTAGATTTTACCTCAGCGCTGACAATGGAGGACACAGTGTCTGTATCAGCCACAGACACTCTGATTGTGTCCCCACAGCGCAGCAAGAGAGGCAGGCAGCCTTCTAGGAAGAGCCTAGACAAAGCTGCTGACACAACCTCCTCAGATGAGGATACCATATTTAAAAGAAGAAAAATTATTAATCCTGTCAGGTCGGATGACAATAGGGACAGCTCTGAGGAGGGAGAAGTCAGTCAGAATGCTGAGACTCCTCCTGCATATTCTCACAGAGTGGTGAGAAAGTTCACAAGTAAAAAGAAACACACTGACCATGTTTCTTCTAGAGATGCCTGTTCAGGTAAAAACATCTCTTTCCCAGGTATTGCCAGTGCTTGGAATACCTCTAAGGGCCAAAGCAGACCCCCCTCTCCTGCCCACAGCCGACATACATTCCCTGTCACTGATCGGCAACCTGCGCAGGACCGCGCTCATAAGGGGACTAGTCATAGTCATACAACCCCCCCTTCCCACGCATTTAGGGAAACTGGTTACCCTCCAGTAGATTGGGAGTCAGAGGAAGTAACCAGGACTAGCGCATACTCTCGCAGAGGCGAATATAGTGACTTGCAGATGGCCCATGTAGCCTTAGCGGGTAGAATGCCACCTTCTAAAATATATTCAGCCCACCGGGCTCTGAGCGAGCGCTCTCAAGTATACAATTTCACACAGTTAGCTTTTAGAATGGCACTCGTTTAGGAGGATGATATGGTTCTCCGTAACCACACTGGCATCCCTGATATTCCGGCCCTATTTGCCCCAGACATCGATCCGGCTTTAACTTCACTCGTGGAAAAAGTCCAGAGTGACACTATGGATAAATTGCTGAGAAAAATTCAATTTAAGGTTTCAGACGCCGCCGGTCCTTTATTATTTGTCCTTGACAAAGCAGAAAAAGAAGGCGTCTCAGGGGGCTCCCTAGATTCCCTGGTAGCTTCCAAAATGGCACTCATAAAGCCTATTAGTAGGGCTACCTTATTAATTGGATAAAAAGTTTTTTTGAGAGTGTTTAGACACCCCCACTCCTGGCGCAACTAAGTAGGCAAAATTAAAATGAGCTATACAACGGCTGCAAGCACTGAGGGACTGCTGGCTCCCTCAAACAACAGAAATAAAAATATACACAAAGGTGCTGCGCTTGAAGTATGCTTAATTAGTAAAAATAAAAAATATTAAATATAAAGGTGTCTGCTAAAATCAATTTGCAACTCAAGCGGAACTTGCTGATGAAATAAAACAAATTTAATAACACACACAAGATATAAAAAACAATAATAAAAGAAAATAGCTCGAGCACACTGATAGATGTTCAAAATAAATCACTGGATTATGAAAGTTAGAAACAGTGTCACTTCAATGTTGCCACATAGACCTAATCTTGGTCTCTTTGTATCAAGTAAAACTGAATAGCAGCAGTTAATACAGCCAGTTGGAGAACAAATAAATAAGGCTCCCGTCCTCTATGCTACTGGCGTCCCAGTGCAGAGGAATTGCCGCTGGTGATATTTACCCGACCTGCGGGAAGGTGCAGTCTCGCAGCACAGGAGATACCGGAGCAGCTACTGTGTGTCCGCCGCTGGCACTGGCAGTGTGCAGGTGATTCAGTCCTGACAGGCGGGTATGGACGCTGTAGTGATACGCTGACCTGGCGTTCCGGTATACGTTCTCTGAGGCTGATTTTCAAATTCAGTTACACCGCTGCGGGTGAAGGTGGCTGGCAACAATCAGTGCGTCAGTGGGCTGAGCATAGGAGTGACGTCAACGCGTTTCGTCCCGTATCTCGGGACTTCCTCAAGACGATGGGGCTCATTCTGTGATGGCCCGTATTTAACTCCCCATAAAGAACCGCCTCTATAATCATTAGAGGCCCTGGTGTGCATACATAATTGTTTAATAAGATTCAAGGACACACTATCTGCAAATGGCAAGCAAGTTCCGCCTGGTTGCTAAGAGAGACTTATAATCAAATCAATTTGCTTAAAACATATTACTAATCATAATAACACTATATAATAATAATAATTTTAATTTGTAAAGAGAAATGTCAAATGAGATTAATGGAGAAATAATGTTTAATTAGATTAACCGTTATAAAATTAAAAGTAAGATGAATTTTTCTGATGAGAGTAGTTGTATCGATAATCAATTAATACTTGGTGAGTTACATAATATTCCTATTCATCTGGACTACTCATCCTCCATAATAATTGGGAGATGCACTTCATTAATGATGTTCCAAATGTAGTTAGTATTTCTTAGAGCGACATTATGGTGTTTTTAGAGATGATACATGGTGAAAAAAGAATTATAAATATATTATAAATATATATAAAATAAAAAATAAAGAATAAAAATATGAATAAAGAAATATATATATACATACACATACATACACGTGAACATATATATATGTATATACACACATACAAATCCGCATTCACAATATTACTAATAATAGTAATAATGTGTATGAATAATGATGAAATGAAATAAAATGAAATAAAAAATAATAAATAATGAATAATGAATGAAAAATAGATATGAAGTGAAATAAAAATAAATATAGAAATGAAAAAATATATAAAAACCTAAGACTAATGTAACTTTTACTGTAGAGTAGTAGAGTTGACACCACCAGTATTACAAATGGTGTTACAATGGTATAAACTGTGGATATAGTCGAATCATACCCCCTTTCAAGAATCTACTCATTGATAACCAACCCGAATAACTTAATCGATACACGTATAATCGATGGCCTCATTCAACCCTTTAGGGTTGAGAGTATCAAGTTTAAAAATCCATGCGGATTCACCCAAACATAACTGTCTAAATCTATTGCCTCCCCTTTTGGTTTGGCTAAACTGTTCAACTCCCGTTACAGATAGACCGTTAGGGTCTCCATTGTGACATTTAGCAAAGTGTCGAGATACACTATGTTTAAGGGATTTATTGAGAATGTTGCACCTATGTTCCCTAAAACGACTTTTTATGGATCTAATAGTCCTGCCAACATATTGCAGTTGGCAGGGACATTGTAAGACATACACAGAGTATGTAGACTCGCAATTGAGAAACTGTTTAATTGGAAAACTTACTCCATTACTCGTAGAAGTGACCTTGATCAATCTATTTCTCATGTAGCTACATGTCAAACAGACGGATTTATTGCACTTGAAATTACCTACAGGCCTATTGGGGAGCCAAGAGTTAAGAATGGCTTCATTTCCCTTGGGAGTTTTCACAGATCTTAAATCACTAGGAGCTAATATATTTCCGAGGCTAGTATTCTTTTTATAGATCATCCTTGGTTTGGAACCAATGGAATTACTTAATATAGGATCCTGTTTCAGAATATCAAAATTGGTATTCACAATTCTCTTAATTCTATTTGATTTGGAATTAAACTTAGAGATGAACTTTAACTCACCCGATATAGGGGGATCTCGGCCCGAATTTGCAGAGTGTACACCCCCCAAAGTGTCGGCATGATTCACTGGTGTAGTGGTATGTACTACGGATGTCAATGATGAAACTGACGTGAGGGCTTCCATCAAAAGATTATGTGGATAACCCCTTCTCTCAAAATGTCCAATCATAATTTTGGATTGTGCAATGAAGTCTTCATCACGTATACAATTGCGTCTTAGGCGCATTAATTGATTTCTAGGGATATTCTTGATCCAGGGTTTAAAATGGGCACTTTCGTAATGTAAATAATTACTAGTGCCCACTGGTTTCACATAATTATTAGAGATTATCAAGTTGTTCTGAATAGAGAAAGTCACATCAAGATAGTTAATTGTGTCAAAATCAAAAGTGTGTGTGAAAGTGAGATTATAAGTGTTGTGATTAAGATGATCAACAAATTCCTGTGCTAAAGAGGGACCCCCTTTCCAAATAATAATCAAATCATCAATAAAACGGCTGTAGAGGACCAGGTTCTCTCTATATGGGCCGCTCCATATATACTCTTCTTCGAAGCGGCCCATATAGAGATTCGCAAAGCTTGGTGCGAACCTGGTCCCCATAGCTGTGCCCAGTGCCTGTAAATAATACGTATCACCAAATAAAAAATAATTGTGAGTGAGGATAAACATAATGGATCTAATAACAAAATCACGTCTTTCCATACTGAGATTAGAATCTCTACTTAAGTAATAATCAGCTGCTTCAATCCCAGCTGTATGTGGGATATTTGTGTACAGAGCCTGGACGTCAAGGGTGAGGAAACCCCACCCATCTGTCCAGCTCTGTCCCACCACTTTTTGTAAAATATGCTTTGTGTCTTTAATATGTGACTGTAAATTAACCACATGATTTTGCAAGTGCTCATCAACAAAATGTGACAAATTAGACGTGAGGGAACCCACACCAGAAATGATAGGGCGACCCGGAGGTGATGTGAGTGTTTTGTGAATTTTGGGAAGGTGATAAAAAACAGGAGTGATAGGGTGTGTGCACTGTAAAAAATAAAACTCATCTTCTGATATTACTTTCTCGCTTCTTGCACAATCCAACAAATTGTTGAAATCTTTTTGAAAAGGGACAGTAGGGTTGGCCGACAATACAGTATAATATTGAGTGTCCTGCAATTGTCTATACGCTTCCAAAGTATAGTCTTCTCTACTCTGGAGAACGATCCCCCCTCCCTTGTCTGCTGGTCTAATGACAAGGGAGAGGGTTTCTCTGAGTTCTTTTAAAGCTGTTCTCTCTTTTTTGGACAAATTGGAGGAAAAATCAAAATGATGAGAATTGGATTTTTTCTGAGGTTTATGACAAAGAGATTTGAGATCACTTAAGGTTTTATTGTAAAAAATAGTAATAGCTGGACTTTTATGTTCAAGAGGAAAAAATTGAGATTTCCTTTTGAATTTGGGAAGATTTGAGGAATCACTCAGTGTATCTATATCGAACAGTTTAACTTCATCAACAGATTCACTGTATAGTTGTTCTAAGCATTGTAACCCCACTTTATCAGATTCATCCAAAATGATCGGTATTTCTAGGTGATCTTGATGGTCAAAATTGTGATTAAGTTTTTTTGCTGCAAAGAAACGTTTTCTACATAGATCTCTCGTAAATCTATTGAGATCTAAAAAGAGCTCAAAAATATTGGGCTCTTTAGTAGGGGCAAAATTTAACCCTTTTTGTAGGAGGGAGATTTGATCATTAGAAAGTTTGTGGGATGATAAATTGAATATACCACTCTCATCTATCTGAATCTCGCCCTTCTGTTTAATCTTTCTCTTTCTTCCTCCTCTGCTTCCTCTCTTACTCTGCGTTTTTTTGAGGTTGATACATAGAGGGGATCGTATGGGTTGGGGTGGTGGTATTTGGACAGCTGGTAAAAATCCTTCGACTGATCAGATTGTGTTCCCTCACCTGTTTGCTTTGTTTTTGGTCTGGTACCAGTATCTTGATGGGTAGTGGCCCTAGGTTCATAATTAGCTGCTCGCCTGAGAGGATCAATAGATCTAGGAGATGGAACGGAGGATCTATTGGTGTAATTTCCAATCCTATCTTGCGATCTATAGGGAGTTCTTGGATTGGGACGATAATCAATATGATGATTAGATCTCTTAAGTTTGTTGTAAGTTCTAACCACACCTGTTTGATAATCAGATAGATCTCGTGAGAATTTCTGTTTTTTAGAGTATACAATTTCCTTCTCAAATTTCTCAACCCTAAGATTTATCTGTTCATCTTTGTCTTTAAAGGAGGCTAAATCCTTGCATTTCATGAGATCTTCTTTTAATGTATCAATCTGTTCAGTAATTTGTATTACTTTCTCATTCCTATACTGAACAAGCAGCTTCATCAGTGAGAATGAACACATATCTAGAGTCTCCTCCCATTTTTTATGTAAATCAGTATTTTCATTTATAGATAGATGTTTGAAAATTCTAAGACCTCTAGGTATAATTTTGGCATCAATATATTTCTGCAGGGATATCCCATCCCACCAATTGCGCATCTCATCTTTAAGGAGATCTTCCAACTGGTAAAACTGCTTGTTCAGATCTGGATTATCCTTTGGCCAGATAGTTTCGGCATCTCTATTCCCAAAGGAGGACAAATAGGTCTCCCTTCTAGTTTTCCTATCTGAATAACTCTTGAAGTCAGCCATATATCTCAATTGACCACAGTAGATTGATTATAAGCACACACCTATAGTTAAAAAGCAATTTGCCAGATGATTAACACTATGCTGCCTAGGAGAATAGCACATATACAAGGATAAAAAGTTTTTTTGAGAGTGTTTAGACACCCCCACTCCTGGCGCAACTAAGTAGGCAAAATTAAAATGAGCTATACAACGGCTGCAAGCACTGAGGGACTGCTGGCTCCCTCAAACAACAGAAATAAAAATATACACAAAGGTGCTGCGCTTGAAGTATGCTTAATTAGTAAAAATAAAAAATATTAAATATAAAGGTGTCTGCTAAAATCAATTTGCAACTCAAGCGGAACTTGCTGATGAAATAAAACAAATTTAATAACACACACAAGATATAAAAAACAATAATAAAAGAAAATAGCTCGAGCACACTGATAGATGTTCAAAATAAATCACTGGATTATGAAAGTTAGAAACAGTGTCACTTCAATGTTGCCACATAGACCTAATCTTGGTCTCTTTGTATCAAGTAAAACTGAATAGCAGCAGTTAATACAGCCAGTTGGAGAACAAATAAATAAGGCTCCCGTCCTCTATGCTACTGGCGTCCCAGTGCAGAGGAATTGCCGCTGGTGATATTTACCCGACCTGCGGGAAGGTGCAGTCTCGCAGCACAGGAGATACCGGAGCAGCTACTGTGTGTCCGCCGCTGGCACTGGCAGTGTGCAGGTGATTCAGTCCTGACAGGCGGGTATGGACGCTGTAGTGATACGCTGACCTGGCGTTCCGGTATACGTTCTCTGAGGCTGATTTTCAAATTCAGTTACACCGCTGCGGGTGAAGGTGGCTGGCAACAATCAGTGCGTCAGTGGGCTGAGCATAGGAGTGACGTCAACGCGTTTCGTCCCGTATCTCGGGACTTCCTCAAGACGATGGGGCTCATTCTGTGATGGCCCGTATTTAACTCCCCATAAAGAACCGCCTCTATAATCATTAGAGGCCCTGGTGTGCATACATAATTGTTTAATAAGATTCAAGGACACACTATCTGCAAATGGCAAGCAAGTTCCGCCTGGTTGCTAAGAGAGACTTATAATCAAATCAATTTGCTTAAAACATATTACTAATCATAATAACACTATATAATAATAATAATTTTAATTTGTAAAGAGAAATGTCAAATGAGATTAATGGAGAAATAATGTTTAATTAGATTAACCGTTATAAAATTAAAAGTAAGATGAATTTTTCTGATGAGAGTAGTTGTATCGATAATCAATTAATACTTGGTGAGTTACATAATATTCCTATTCATCTGGACTACTCATCCTCCATAATAATTGGGAGATGCACTTCATTAATGATGTTCCAAATGTAGTTAGTATTTCTTAGAGCGACATTATGGTGTTTTTAGAGATGATACATGGTGAAAAAGGAATTATAAATATATTATAAATATATATAAAATAAAAAATAAAGAATAAAAATATGAATAAAGAAATATATATATACATACACATACATACGCGTGAACATATATATATGTATATACACACATACAAATCCGCATTCACAATATTACTAATAATAGTAATAATGTGTATGAATAATGATGAAATGAAATAAAATGAAATAAAAAATAATAAATAATGAATAATGAATGAAAAATAGATATGAAGTGAAATAAAAATAAATATAGAAATGAAAAAATATATAAAAACCTAAGACTAATGTAACTTTTACTGTAGAGTAGTAGAGTTGACACCACCAGTATTACAAATGGTGTTACAATGGTATAAACTGTGGATATAGTCGAATCATACCCCCTTTCAAGAATCTACTCATTGATAACCAACCCGAATAACTTAATCGATACACGTATAATCGATGGCCTCATTCAACCCTTTAGGGTTGAGAGTATCAAGTTTAAAAATCCATGCGGATTCACCCAAACATAACTGTCTAAATCTATTGCCTCCCCTTTTGGTTTGGCTAAACTGTTCAACTCCCGTTACAGATAGACCGTTAGGGTCTCCATTGTGACATTTAGCAAAGTGTCGAGATACACTATGTTTAAGGGATTTATTGAGAATGTTGCACCTATGTTCCCTAAAACGACTTTTTATGGATCTAATAGTCCTGCCAACATATTGCAGTTGGCAGGGACATTGTAAGACATACACAGAGTATGTAGACTCGCAATTGAGAAACTGTTTAATTGGAAAACTTACTCCATTACTCGTAGAAGTGACCTTGATCAATCTATTTCTCATGTAGCTACATGTCAAACAGACGGATTTATTGCACTTGAAATTACCTACAGGCCTATTGGGGAGCCAAGAGTTAAGAATGGCTTCATTTCCCTTGGGAGTTTTCACAGATCTTAAATCACTAGGAGCTAATATATTTCCGAGGCTAGTATTCTTTTTATAGATCATCCTTGGTTTGGAACCAATGGAATTACTTAATATAGGATCCTGTTTCAGAATATCAAAATTGGTATTCACAATTCTCTTAATTCTATTTGATTTGGAATTAAACTTAGAGATGAACTTTAACTCACCCGATATAGGGGGATCTCGGCCCGAATTTGCAGAGTGTACACCCCCCAAAGTGTCGGCATGATTCACTGGTGTAGTGGTATGTACTACGGATGTCAATGATGAAACTGACGTGAGGGCTTCCATCAAAAGATTATGTGGATAACCCCTTCTCTCAAAATGTCCAATCATAATTTTGGATTGTGCAATGAAGTCTTCATCACGTATACAATTGCGTCTTAGGCGCATTAATTGATTTCTAGGGATATTCTTGATCCAGGGTTTAAAATGGGCACTTTCGTAATGTAAATAATTACTAGTGCCCACTGGTTTCACATAATTATTAGAGATTATCAAGTTGTTCTGAATAGAGAAAGTCACATCAAGATAGTTAATTGTGTCAAAATCAAAAGTGTGTGTGAAAGTGAGATTATAAGTGTTGTGATTAAGATGATCAACAGATTCCTGTGCTAAAGAGGGACCCCCTTTCCAAATAATAATCAAATCATCAATAAAACGGCTGTAGAGGACCAGGTTCTCTCTATATGGGCCGCTCCATATATACTCTTCTTCGAAGCGGCCCATATAGAGATTCGCAAAGCTTGGTGCGAACCTGGTCCCCATAGCTGTGCCCAGTGCCTGTAAATAATACGTATCACCAAATAAAAAATAATTGTGAGTGAGGATAAACATAATGGATCTAATAACAAAATCACGTCTTTCCATACTGAGATTAGAATCTCTACTTAAGTAATAATCAGCTGCTTCAATCCCAGCTGTATGTGGGATATTTGTGTACAGAGCCTGGACGTCAAGGGTGAGGAAACCCCACCCATCTGTCCAGCTCTGTCCCACCACTTTTTGTAAAATATGCTTTGTGTCTTTAATATGTGACTGTAAATTAACCACATGATTTTGCAAGTGCTCATCAACAAAATGTGACAAATTAGACGTGAGGGAACCCACACCAGAAATGATAGGGCGACCCGGAGGTGATGTGAGTGTTTTGTGAATTTTGGGAAGGTGATAAAAAACAGGAGTGATAGGGTGTGTGCACTGTAAAAAATAAAACTCATCTTCTGATATTACTTTCTCGCTTCTTGCACAATCCAACAAATTGTTGAAATCTTTTTGAAAAGGGACAGTAGGGTTGGCCGACAATACAGTATAATATTGAGTGTCCTGCAATTGTCTATACGCTTCCAAAGTATAGTCTTCTCTACTCTGGAGAACGATCCCCCCTCCCTTGTCTGCTGGTCTAATGACAAGGGAGAGGGTTTCTCTGAGTTCTTTTAAAGCTGTTCTCTCTTTTTTGGACAAATTGGAGGAAAAATCAAAATGATGAGAATTGGATTTTTTCTGAGGTTTATGACAAAGAGATTTGAGATCACTTAAGGTTTTATTGTAAAAAATAGTAATAGCTGGACTTTTATGTTCAAGAGGAAAAAATTGAGATTTCCTTTTGAATTTGGGAAGATTTGAGGAATCACTCAGTGTATCTATATCGAACAGTTTAACTTCATCAACAGATTCACTGTATAGTTGTTCTAAGCATTGTAACCCCACTTTATCAGATTCATCCAAAATGATCGGTATTTCTAGGTGATCTTGATGGTCAAAATTGTGATTAAGTTTTTTTGCTGCAAAGAAACGTTTTCTACATAGATCTCTCGTAAATCTATTGAGATCTAAAAAGAGCTCAAAAATATTGGGCTCTTTAGTAGGGGCAAAATTTAACCCTTTTTGTAGGAGGGAGATTTGATCATTAGAAAGTTTGTGGGATGATAAATTGAATATACCACTCTCATCTATCTGAATCTCGCCCTTCTGTTTAATCTTTCTCTTTCTTCCTCCTCTGCTTCCTCTCTTACTCTGCGTTTTTTTGAGGTTGATACATTGAGGGGATCGTATGGGTTGGGGTGGTGGTATTTGGACAGCTGGTAAAAATCCTTCGACTGATCAGATTGTGTTCCCTCACCTGTTTGCTTTGTTTTTGGTCTGGTACCAGTATCTTGATGGGTAGTGGCCCTAGGTTCATAATTAGCTGCTCGCCTGAGAGGATCAATAGATCTAGGAGATGGAACGGAGGATCTATTGGTGTAATTTCCAATCCTATCTTGCGATCTATAGGGAGTTCTTGGATTGGGACGATAATCAATATGATGATTAGATCTCTTAAGTTTGTTGTAAGTTCTAACCACACCTGTTTGATAATCAGATAGATCTCGTGAGAATTTCTGTTTTTTAGAGTATACAATTTCCTTCTCAAATTTCTCAACCCTAAGATTTATCTGTTCATCTTTGTCTTTAAAGGAGGCTAAATCCTTGCATTTCATGAGATCTTCTTTTAATGTATCAATCTGTTCAGTAATTTGTATTACTTTCTCATTCCTATACTGAACAAGCAGCTTCATCAGTGAGAATGAACACATATCTAGAGTCTCCTCCCATTTTTTATGTAAATCAGTATTTTCATTTATAGATAGATGTTTGAAAATTCTAAGACCTCTAGGTATAATTTTGGCATCAATATATTTCTGCAGGGATATCCCATCCCACCAATTGCGCATCTCATCTTTAAGGAGATCTTCCAACTGGTAAAACTGCTTGTTCAGATCTGGATTATCCTTTGGCCAGATAGTTTCGGCATCTCTATTCCCAAAGGAGGACAAATAGGTCTCCCTTCTAGTTTTCCTATCTGAATAACTCTTGAAGTCAGCCATATATCTCAATTGACCACAGTAGATTGATTATAAGCACACACCTATAGTTAAAAAGCAATTTGCCAGATGATTAACACTATGCTGCCTAGGAGAATAGCACATATACAAGGATAAAAAGTTTTTTTGAGAGTGTTTAGACACCCCCACTCCTGGCGCAACTAAGTAGGCAAAATTAAAATGAGCTATACAACGGCTGCAAGCACTGAGGGACTGCTGGCTCCCTCAAACAACAGAAATAAAAATATACACAAAGGTGCTGCGCTTGAAGTATGCTTAATTAGTAAAAATAAAAAATATTAAATATAAAGGTGTCTGCTAAAATCAATTTGCAACTCAAGCGGAACTTGCTGATGAAATAAAACAAATTTAATAACACACACAAGATATAAAAAACAATAATAAAAGAAAATAGCTCGAGCACACTGATAGATGTTCAAAATAAATCACTGGATTATGAAAGTTAGAAACAGTGTCACTTCAATGTTGCCACATAGACCTAATCTTGGTCTCTTTGTATCAAGTAAAACTGAATAGCAGCAGTTAATACAGCCAGTTGGAGAACAAATAAATAAGGCTCCCGTCCTCTATGCTACTGGCGTCCCAGTGCAGAGGAATTGCCGCTGGTGATATTTACCCGACCTGCGGGAAGGTGCAGTCTCGCAGCACAGGAGATACCGGAGCAGCTACTGTGTGTCCGCCGCTGGCACTGGCAGTGTGCAGGTGATTCAGTCCTGACAGGCGGGTATGGACGCTGTAGTGATACGCTGACCTGGCGTTCCGGTATACGTTCTCTGAGGCTGATTTTCAAATTCAGTTACACCGCTGCGGGTGAAGGTGGCTGGCAACAATCAGTGCGTCAGTGGGCTGAGCATAGGAGTGACGTCAACGCGTTTCGTCCCGTATCTCGGGACTTCCTCAAGACGATGGGGCTCATTCTGTGATGGCCCGTATTTAACTCCCCATAAAGAACCGCCTCTATAATCATTAGAGGCCCTGGTGTGCATACATAATTGTTTAATAAGATTCAAGGACACACTATCTGCAAATGGCAAGCAAGTTCCGCCTGGTTGCTAAGAGAGACTTATAATCAAATCAATTTGCTTAAAACATATTACTAATCATAATAACACTATATAATAATAATAATTTTAATTTGTAAAGAGAAATGTCAAATGAGATTAATGGAGAAATAATGTTTAATTAGATTAACCGTTATAAAATTAAAAGTAAGATGAATTTTTCTGATGAGAGTAGTTGTATCGATAATCAATTAATACTTGGTGAGTTACATAATATTCCTATTCATCTGGACTACTCATCCTCCATAATAATTGGGAGATGCACTTCATTAATGATGTTCCAAATGTAGTTAGTATTTCTTAGAGCGACATTATGGTGTTTTTAGAGATGATACATGGTGAAAAAGGAATTATAAATATATTATAAATATATATAAAATAAAAAATAAAGAATAAAAATATGAATAAAGAAATATATATATACATACACATACATACGCGTGAACATATATATATGTATATACACACATACAAATCCGCATTCACAATATTACTAATAATAGTAATAATGTGTATGAATAATGATGAAATGAAATAAAATGAAATAAAAAATAATAAATAATGAATAATGAATGAAAAATAGATATGAAGTGAAATAAAAATAAATATAGAAATGAAAAAATATATAAAAACCTAAGACTAATGTAACTTTTACTGTAGAGTAGTAGAGTTGACACCACCAGTATTACAAATGGTGTTACAATGGTATAAACTGTGGATATAGTCGAATCATACCCCCTTTCAAGAATCTACTCATTGATAACCAACCCGAATAACTTAATCGATACACGTATAATCGATGGCCTCATTCAACCCTTTAGGGTTGAGAGTATCAAGTTTAAAAATCCATGCGGATTCACCCAAACATAACTGTCTAAATCTATTGCCTCCCCTTTTGGTTTGGCTAAACTGTTCAACTCCCGTTACAGATAGACCGTTAGGGTCTCCATTGTGACATTTAGCAAAGTGTCGAGATACACTATGTTTAAGGGATTTATTGAGAATGTTGCACCTATGTTCCCTAAAACGACTTTTTATGGATCTAATAGTCCTGCCAACATATTGCAGTTGGCAGGGACATTGTAAGACATACACAGAGTATGTAGACTCGCAATTGAGAAACTGTTTAATTGGAAAACTTACTCCATTACTCGTAGAAGTGACCTTGATCAATCTATTTCTCATGTAGCTACATGTCAAACAGACGGATTTATTGCACTTGAAATTACCTACAGGCCTATTGGGGAGCCAAGAGTTAAGAATGGCTTCATTTCCCTTGGGAGTTTTCACAGATCTTAAATCACTAGGAGCTAATATATTTCCGAGGCTAGTATTCTTTTTATAGATCATCCTTGGTTTGGAACCAATGGAATTACTTAATATAGGATCCTGTTTCAGAATATCAAAATTGGTATTCACAATTCTCTTAATTCTATTTGATTTGGAATTAAACTTAGAGATGAACTTTAACTCACCCGATATAGGGGGATCTCGGCCCGAATTTGCAGAGTGTACACCCCCCAAAGTGTCGGCATGATTCACTGGTGTAGTGGTATGTACTACGGATGTCAATGATGAAACTGACGTGAGGGCTTCCATCAAAAGATTATGTGGATAACCCCTTCTCTCAAAATGTCCAATCATAATTTTGGATTGTGCAATGAAGTCTTCATCACGTATACAATTGCGTCTTAGGCGCATTAATTGATTTCTAGGGATATTCTTGATCCAGGGTTTAAAATGGGCACTTTCGTAATGTAAATAATTACTAGTGCCCACTGGTTTCACATAATTATTAGAGATTATCAAGTTGTTCTGAATAGAGAAAGTCACATCAAGATAGTTAATTGTGTCAAAATCAAAAGTGTGTGTGAAAGTGAGATTATAAGTGTTGTGATTAAGATGATCAACAGATTCCTGTGCTAAAGAGGGACCCCCTTTCCAAATAATAATCAAATCATCAATAAAACGGCTGTAGAGGACCAGGTTCTCTCTATATGGGCCGCTCCATATATACTCTTCTTCGAAGCGGCCCATATAGAGATTCGCAAAGCTTGGTGCGAACCTGGTCCCCATAGCTGTGCCCAGTGCCTGTAAATAATACGTATCACCAAATAAAAAATAATTGTGAGTGAGGATAAACATAATGGATCTAATAACAAAATCACGTCTTTCCATACTGAGATTAGAATCTCTACTTAAGTAATAATCAGCTGCTTCAATCCCAGCTGTATGTGGGATATTTGTGTACAGAGCCTGGACGTCAAGGGTGAGGAAACCCCACCCATCTGTCCAGCTCTGTCCCACCACTTTTTGTAAAATATGCTTTGTGTCTTTAATATGTGACTGTAAATTAACCACATGATTTTGCAAGTGCTCATCAACAAAATGTGACAAATTAGACGTGAGGGAACCCACACCAGAAATGATAGGGCGACCCGGAGGTGATGTGAGTGTTTTGTGAATTTTGGGAAGGTGATAAAAAACAGGAGTGATAGGGTGTGTGCACTGTAAAAAATAAAACTCATCTTCTGATATTACTTTCTCGCTTCTTGCACAATCCAACAAATTGTTGAAATCTTTTTGAAAAGGGACAGTAGGGTTGGCCGACAATACAGTATAATATTGAGTGTCCTGCAATTGTCTATACGCTTCCAAAGTATAGTCTTCTCTACTCTGGAGAACGATCCCCCCTCCCTTGTCTGCTGGTCTAATGACAAGGGAGAGGGTTTCTCTGAGTTCTTTTAAAGCTGTTCTCTCTTTTTTGGACAAATTGGAGGAAAAATCAAAATGATGAGAATTGGATTTTTTCTGAGGTTTATGACAAAGAGATTTGAGATCACTTAAGGTTTTATTGTAAAAAATAGTAATAGCTGGACTTTTATGTTCAAGAGGAAAAAATTGAGATTTCCTTTTGAATTTGGGAAGATTTGAGGAATCACTCAGTGTATCTATATCGAACAGTTTAACTTCATCAACAGATTCACTGTATAGTTGTTCTAAGCATTGTAACCCCACTTTATCAGATTCATCCAAAATGATCGGTATTTCTAGGTGATCTTGATGGTCAAAATTGTGATTAAGTTTTTTTGCTGCAAAGAAACGTTTTCTACATAGATCTCTCGTAAATCTATTGAGATCTAAAAAGAGCTCAAAAATATTGGGCTCTTTAGTAGGGGCAAAATTTAACCCTTTTTGTAGGAGGGAGATTTGATCATTAGAAAGTTTGTGGGATGATAAATTGAATATACCACTCTCATCTATCTGAATCTCGCCCTTCTGTTTAATCTTTCTCTTTCTTCCTCCTCTGCTTCCTCTCTTACTCTGCGTTTTTTTGAGGTTGATACATTGAGGGGATCGTATGGGTTGGGGTGGTGGTATTTGGACAGCTGGTAAAAATCCTTCGACTGATCAGATTGTGTTCCCTCACCTGTTTGCTTTGTTTTTGGTCTGGTACCAGTATCTTGATGGGTAGTGGCCCTAGGTTCATAATTAGCTGCTCGCCTGAGAGGATCAATAGATCTAGGAGATGGAACGGAGGATCTATTGGTGTAATTTCCAATCCTATCTTGCGATCTATAGGGAGTTCTTGGATTGGGACGATAATCAATATGATGATTAGATCTCTTAAGTTTGTTGTAAGTTCTAACCACACCTGTTTGATAATCAGATAGATCTCGTGAGAATTTCTGTTTTTTAGAGTATACAATTTCCTTCTCAAATTTCTCAACCCTAAGATTTATCTGTTCATCTTTGTCTTTAAAGGAGGCTAAATCCTTGCATTTCATGAGATCTTCTTTTAATGTATCAATCTGTTCAGTAATTTGTATTACTTTCTCATTCCTATACTGAACAAGCAGCTTCATCAGTGAGAATGAACACATATCTAGAGTCTCCTCCCATTTTTTATGTAAATCAGTATTTTCATTTATAGATAGATGTTTGAAAATTCTAAGACCTCTAGGTATAATTTTGGCATCAATATATTTCTGCAGGGATATCCCATCCCACCAATTGCGCATCTCATCTTTAAGGAGATCTTCCAACTGGTAAAACTGCTTGTTCAGATCTGGATTATCCTTTGGCCAGATAGTTTCGGCATCTCTATTCCCAAAGGAGGACAAATAGGTCTCCCTTCTAGTTTTCCTATCTGAATAACTCTTGAAGTCAGCCATATATCTCAATTGACCACAGTAGATTGATTATAAGCACACACCTATAGTTAAAAAGCAATTTGCCAGATGATTAACACTATGCTGCCTAGGAGAATAGCACATATACAAGGATAAAAAGTTTTTTTGAGAGTGTTTAGACACCCCCACTCCTGGCGCAACTAAGTAGGCAAAATTAAAATGAGCTATACAACGGCTGCAAGCACTGAGGGACTGCTGGCTCCCTCAAACAACAGAAATAAAAATATACACAAAGGTGCTGCGCTTGAAGTATGCTTAATTAGTAAAAATAAAAAATATTAAATATAAAGGTGTCTGCTAAAATCAATTAGCAACTGCTGCTATTCAGTTTTACTTGATACAAAGAGACCAAGATTAGGTCTATGTGACAACATTGAAGTGACACTGTTTCTAACTTTCATAATCCAGTGATTTATTTTGAACATCTATCAGTGTGCTCGAGCTATTTTCTTTTATTATTGTTTTTTATATCTTGTGTGTGTTATTAAATTTGTTTTATTTCATCAGCAAGTTCCGCTTGAGTTGCAAATTGATTTTAGCAGACACCTTTATATTTAATATTTTTTATTTTTACTAATTAAGCATACTTCAAGCGCAGCACCTTTGTGTATACCTTATTAATTGGGCAGACATTTGATTTCATATCAAACTCACGTAGAACTCGCTGGCTAGCTAATGCAGGGCTAACTAACCTAGCACCCAGACCAGTAGATGTCCCCAATCTGATAGATTCTGACCTTTTCGGATCAGATTTCATAGACGAAGTGAAGGTCCGCTATAAAGCTTGCAAATCCTTCGCAGACCTGAAAGGACCTCAACCTTCCAGGCAGCCCTTTCATCAGGAGGGTCGTCCTGCGGGAGCCAGCAGCTCGATCCGAGACTACAAAGGCGCTCCCAGAGCTCAGAGGTGGCCCTTCACGAACACGGACCGCAAGAGGCACAGGGTCTGGTGGCACATACGCCCCCAGGAAAGACAGAGGATACGGTAAGTCACTTTACTTTACAACCTCCTCTTTGTCTTTCCCAGGCAATAGCCTCCTGGAGGCAGATTACCACAGACAGGTGGTTGCTAAGAATTGTGGAAAAAGGTTTATCCCTCCCCTTTTACATTTTCCACGATAGATATTTCCCTGTTCAAAAAACGCCAGTCCGTTATTAGATGGAGTCCTATCCCTTGCCCTACAGCTAGGCAAGATAGAGTTGGCAGACACTTCCACAAGAGGCTGGGTCAGTCACCTTTTTCCTATCAGGAAACAGGACGGTTCATACAGACCAGTCTTAAATGTCAAATCTCTCAACCGACACATAAAACCTCGCTTTTTCCGTAGGGAGGGCTTAGCCGACATACCTTTCCTACTAACAAAGAACGATTTCTGTATCAAAATAGACCTCAAGGAGGCTTTTCACACAATTCAAATGCACCCAACCACAGAAGGCTTCTAAGGTTCCTGTGGAAAGACATTCTCTATCAGTGGACCTTCATGGTCTTTCGCCCCTTCCAACACTCCCTACACATTCACTCGTCTTATGAAAGCAGTGATTTCTCACCTTCACCAGAAAGCGATCCGTTGTATAATCTACCTAGACGACTTGTTAGTAGTCCATGCGGACCAAAAAACCCTTCTGCTTCACAAAGAACTAATTCCTTCTCTCCTCCAGAACCTAGGGTTTACTATAAATTATGACAAGTCCATCATAACACCCACCCAGTCAATTGTTTTCTTACTAGATACCCCTTTCTCGATAGCAGTTCCCCCAGACAAGTGGAGAGACATTCAAGACTTTGTAACTCGAACCCTGAAACACCGTTTCTCGCTGAGGGACTTGGCCAGAGTCATAGGGAAAATGAGGTCTTTAGATCCTGGATTTCTCCATGCTCCCCTTGTCTGCAGACACTCTCAGATTCTTCTTTCAGCTCTCCTTCGTCGGGGATGGACTTGGTCAGACAAAATCCTCTTGACACCCTTAGTTCTCAAAGAGATTCGCAGTTGGAGGGACCTTCGGCTGCCATCTCCCAGACCTCTCCTACCTCCTCCTCCAGACATTGTCATCACATCAGATGCGTCCCTCTCGGGTTGGGGAGCATTTACAAGAGACCGAGCGGTAAGGGGAAGATGGTCCACTCAAGAATCGACAGCACACATCAATCTATTAGAATTGAGGGCGGCGAAGTTAGCACTTTCCTCTCTAGTTCCCCCGACCTTCCAGAACAACTCAGTTATCCTATGTCTAGACAACAGGACTGCAGTGTCCTACCTCAACAGAATGGGAGGTACTCGATCCCTGACTCTGTCAAGAAGCTATAGACATCTGGAACTGGGCGGTGGAAAGGTCCATACTCCTCTCTGCAACATACATTCCAGGAGAGCTAAACGAGTTAGCCGACTCCTTATCCAGGAAGAAATTAACACTGGATCGGGCGACTCTGAAACCGGAAATTTTCACCAGTATCGTGAAAACCTTTGGTCAACCGCGAGTAGACCTGTTTGCAACTCCATCGAACACACAGGTCCCAACCTTCGTGTCCAAAATCTGGACTCAAGGGGCTCTCCACTCGGACGCAATGTCCTTTTCGTGGACAGATCTAGTTCTCTCATATGCCTTCTCTCCCCCAGCTATGCTACTGAAAGTACTTCACAAGATAAAGACAGACAGAGTACCTCAACTCGTCTTGGTTTACCCCGTTTGGCCTTCCTGAGTTTGGTTCCCCTTGATCAACCGTCTTCGCAAGGGGCCCAATCTTCCCCTAGGCATGTCCAAGGATTGTTTCCAAGGGACTCCCGACCTCCTTCAGGAACTTCCACATTGCATGTGGATAGCGACATTACTCGGTTGCTGACCACCACTAACCTCTCGACCGCCTCAGTAACCTTGATAAATGCTTCCCTTAGACCCAGAACAAAATCCAGGTACCAGGCCATCATAAATGAGATCATGTCTTGGCAAGCTTCTCTAAATCTTCCTTCGGCTTCACTTTCTGAACCTAACTTAGCGTTAGACTTCCTAGCCGTTAAGTTTGAGTCAGGCCTGGCATCCGCCACCATATGGTCGTATGGCTCAGCCCTAGCTCTTCTCATTCCAGGACTTACGGAAAACAAGATGTACCTTAGATTACTCAAAGGTATCTTCTTGTCTAGGCCACCATGTCCGCGATACTCTTCCACGTGGGACATTAATCCTTTCTTAACTTATTTAGCCACAATACCTTCAGATTCTGACATCTCCAATCTTTCAAGAAAACTAGCTTCTCTACTAGCACTAGCGTTCGCAGCCAGAGGAGCCGAACTTTCCTTAATAGACACATCTGAACCCTGGATGACAACCACTCCAATGGGTTTCCATATCATCCTTAAAGGTCACACAAAGACCAGTTCCATTCAAAATCCTTTGGTTGAGTTTGACCAAGTCAGTGACCAGTCAGACACGGATCTTTGCATAGTTGAGTGCTTATCCGCTTACCTCACAACAACAGCTCCATGGAGCGATAACATTTCTAACCTCTTTATCACATGCCGAAAGCCTTTTTTCGTCCGGCCAGACCCGCTACAATCAGGGGATGGATGGTTTCTGCCATGCAAAGCTCAGGAATAGATACCTCCATTTTCAAGGGACACTCTATCCGCAGAGCCGCCGTCACCTCGGCAGTGGCTAGAGGCTTAACCTTACAATCCATAATGCAGGCCGCACGTTGGTCGTCCACTCGTACCTTCGTGAAACATTATTGGAGGCCTCCTGATACTCAAAGGATAGAATTCCTTAGAGCAACCACCAGGTATGTGGTAGTCTACCCACCAGCTGTTGCTAGGTGGCAAGCCTCCCGACAAACAAACACTAGTTTGCAGGAATCTATGATCTGCAAACTCTCTTTGTTCTAGGGAATAGGATTGCCACCTAGCAACAGCTCCCACCCTACCCACCCTATACCTTGCTAGGTCTGTTGGTTGTAATCTCGAACAACAATCATTAATTATGCCTGTTTTTTCTCTTGGATTTCAGGTGCTCCAAAAGGTCCGAAGAAGCAGACGCAGCAACCTAAAGAACAAAAATAGCCTTACAAATATCTTTAATGAGCTCTGCAGGTTGCAGGAGCTTTGATTATATGTTAATTTCACAACAGAATAACAGTTCTTTCTTGGCCATCGCCAGTTGTTTTTTCTTATCACCTGTATTACTGTTGAGGAGTTTCAAGTAAACACATTTCGTTTCTGCATATACATGGTCTCCCGTGTCCTTTGTTATTAGGTTACAGGAGCTAGGGTGATCTTACCCCTTAAAAAATGTACTCTCCTGTTCTAGTTGGGATTGCCATCTGTAAGCTTCCGTAAAATCTAAATCTGGGGGCGGGGCCTAGCACCTTATAGGGTGCGCACGCACGTGCCCAGCGGTGTGCGCACACTCCCGTGATGCGTGCAGTGCATGCGAACAGGTCTTTTACTATACCTTTCCAGCGATTCGTCAGGGAGGCTTGCACCTAACCCACCAGCTGTTGCTAGGTGGCAATCCTATTCCCTAGAACAAAGAGAGTTTGCAGGTCATAGATTCCTGCAAACTAGTGTTTCTCAGCTTCATATATAAATCTCTTATATAGTATTTAAATAGTTCTCTACATAAAGGGCAAAATGTAAAAGCCTGCGAGAAGCAGGAGATGTGAGACTTTATGTGAGTCGGGCCGGATTTTTAAAGCAGCGATAATTTACATGTCAAAACCAGGTTGGATTTGTGGAGTAAATAATTGCCACTTTAAAAATCCGGGCAGACTCACACGAGGTCCCGACCTCCTGCTTTTCACAGGCTATTACATTTTACCTAAAACCTGTTTTTCTCAGGCTACACCATACTTGCCTACCTGACCCACTCCATGAGGGAGAAAATGCTCTGTTCCTGGACTTTCCTGGTAATGTATGATTGCCATCACCTGTGGTGAGCTAGTTAATTGATAAGAAAGGTGTTTCACCACAGGTGATGGCAATCATACATTACCAGGAAAGTCCAGGAACAGAGCATTTTCTCCCTCATGGAGAGGGTCAGGTAGGCAAGTATGGGCTACACAGCCGCTGGCCGGTTCATGCAAAAGCACTAACACATACCCCCAATCTCCCACCATTGTAACAGCAATGTGCTTCTTTAGACTGCAATATCCAAGGCAGGAGGCAAGTTGAGGCTGTATGTTGCTACTTGTACTGTGAAGCTTGGCTATGAAGCTGATTAACAATCATTGGTATATGCTGTATCCACTATCACTTCATTTCATTTTCTCACTTTATTAAAATGTATGCATATATTATGCTCGCAATTCATGTTTTTCATTTGCTATCCCATCTCCGTTGCTTGCAGCTTTTCTTCTCATTTACTATCACAGCATTGCAGTAGTATAAAATGAGAGATAACACCTGTCACTATAGTTAGGGAAAGGAATGAGAACATTATTACAAAGGTTCCTTTTGATGTTTTTTTCTTTCTTTCTTCAATATAGTAATTGAGAAAAATACTTTTATGGTGGAAACATACAAGTATAGACTATGGGCCTAATTCAGAGTTGATCGCAGCAGCAAATTTGTTAGCAGTTGGGCAAAACCATGGGGGTCATTCCGACCCGTACGCACGCAGCGGTTCTTCGCTGCGGTGCAAACGGGTCGGAAATGTGCATGCGCGGCGGATGCATTGCGCATGTGTGTCGTTGCCTGCCGAAGATCGTCGTCGGGCAACGACGCCGCCAGCAACAAATGTGATCGCAGGGGCGATCGCAAGAAGATGGACAGGCGGGAGGCGTTCCGGGGTGGATACTCACCGTTTTCCAGGCGTGGTGAGTCCAACGCAGGCGTGTCGAGGCGTTTGGTGGGCAGATGTCTGACGTCAGGACCGGGACCTTCATCGCTGGAGCCGTTGCACAGGGTCTTGTTTTGTAGGAAACCTTTTTTGCATAGCAGGGCTGCACAAGCGTTCGCAGCCCTGCTATGCTAAAATACCCTCCCCCCATAGGTGGAGATTAGTTTATCGCACCAGCAGCAAAAAGTTGCTTGGTGCGATCAAATCGGAATGAGGGCCCATGTGCAGTGCAGTGGGGCAGATATAACATGTGCAGAGAGAGTTAGATTTGGGTGGGGTGTGTTCAAACTGAAATCTAAATTGCAGTTTAAAAATAAAGCAGCCAGTATTTACCCTGCACAGAAACAAAATAACCCACCCATATCCAACTCTCTCAGCAAATGTTATATCTGCCACACCTGCAGTGCACATGGGGGGTCGTTCTGACCCGTTCGCATGCAGCGGTTGTTCGCTGCGGTGCGAACGGGTCGGAACTGCGCATGCGCATTGCGTGCGCATGCCGTTGCCACCGGGCAAAGCCGCCCAGTGTGTATGTCCAAACGATGAGCAGTGAGCGCTGATGCGCGCTCCCGCTTCCGGCCACCGTTCATCTACTGGTATTACCAGTAGATGAATGGCAGGGTGAGCGGCTTTCCATAGCGTCCTGCTATGGAAAGCCACTCAACCCCGCTGATATCGCTGGGCAGGGGGGAAAAGCGCTCAGTGTGTAAGCACTGAGCGCTTTTCAGCCCAGCAATGTCAGCCATCATCGCTGTGCATACACGCTGGCCAAAAACGCCCAGTGTATGTACCTCAACCCTTTAGATGATAATTGTCTGGGCCACATTTGCACCAGTTTAGTCTGTTTGTCGCTGATTTGGATCTGTTATTTTTTTACTCTACACAAGCACATCAGTTATATTAATTCTATAAGGTTTTTTTTACTGAGTCCTATTTTGAGAGAACGGCTGAACGTAAAAATATGGTTGAGGAGTCAAAATAAAGGTCTTACCATGCAGATGTGTTAGTCGAAGAGGACTGTGAGATAGGCACAATGGTTCACGCAATGCGGAGCATCAAAATTCTTATGTAATGGAAGAAGCGTGCGCAAGCAGTGTAACATTTGCTCTACCGGTAGATCCAAAATATCCGCTTTAGTTGTTTGCCTTGTGAAGAGGATCATTGCCCCTATCTACACATAAGGCGCTCAGTTCAGTGTCAGGCTTGGTGTGTGCATGGTATTCTATGATCAGTTTACTGAAGTCTGTGAATAAATTTGTAACCTTTCCATATAAATCAAATAAAGTTTACATTTGTTGCTTGATATAAGTTTATTCTTTAAAAAAAAAAAAAGACCCATCAATTTTGATGGGTTTCCGCTAATTATATATATTATTTTGCATAGAGAGGGCTTTCTTTTGGTACCGTAGTAGAGTAAATATATTATTACTTCATGGGAATTATACAGTTACTGAGGGAAACCAATAATAACTCCTCTTAGCAACTTTCATAAAATGTATTACTTTTATTATTATTTATAAATACCTGTGAAGCCCTGGTAAGTGTTTGTCCCTTGTTTCTGGACTGTGTATTTTAAAACCCCAGTAAGATGTTTGTGCTTGCTCTTCTGAGAGCTTTTGGTAAGGGATAAGGGTTTCTGGGTTGTGGAAGTGGGAGAGAAGGGAGGGCTCTATCCATGAGGCCCATTTCGGTTTTTAGGTCATCAGTCTGAGAGCAAGCTAATTATTGCCTGCACCTGTAAGAGGCTGATATAAGATATGTCAGGGCTTGGCTCAGGGTCTCACTACCTGGTAAAACAGGCCTGTGATGAGACACTGTAATCTACTGACTGTAAGAACTGTGCATATACCTGTGTTTGTGGTAGGGGCATTAGATCCTACCACTCAGAGGAAATCTATTATGTTTAGTTAGTGCCCAGACAGACTAGGATTTATTTTCATCTTGCTGCTGCAAGTGTTAATACCAAGGTGATGACGGCACCTGTGGACACTGGAAAATGGGTTGGGATTGAAATGCTGGCGGTCGGGATGCCGGCGGTCAGAATACCGACCACGGCATCCCGATTTTGAGAATTCTGACAGGGGTCAAGTAAGTATACTTACCTTTCCCCAAAGGCCCCCTAACCACCCCCCCCCCTTGGGGGCCAAATCCTCCCTGGTGGTGCCTAAACGTAACCCCCCCATTCCCGCTGCTTACCTGTCAGATGGGGCGGCACACGCTTATTCAAGATTTCGTCGATCTGGATTCTAGCATTGGGCTTGTGACCCTATTAGGGATGCCGATGTCGGCATTCCTAGTAGTGTCAGGATTCCGGCGTCGGTATTTCGACAGCAGGGATCCCGACCGCCAGGATCCTGACCAGATCCCCTGGAACAATGGGCGGTGTAGACTTGCCCTCAGATGTACAGATTTGCAACTTAGTTCGCCCAATTGCTTCATTAGCATAGGAAAGTAAGTACAATGCCGCAGCCATAGGAGCAAGGGACCACAGAAGTGATCAAGCCTTAAGTGTATGGATAACTGGTAGGTGCACCACAGAGATTCCTACTACTCTGTATACAGGCTAATATCCACATTTATTTTCATGCAAGCAATGTGAGAACAAGAATACCAGACTTACATACACTCTGCATCAGCCCCACTGTCGCTACTCATAGAGTAAGTAAGTGACAACGTGCTGCTTAGGACAATGTGGGAGCAGATGCCAAGCTATGTAGGATTTGTGTCTATGGCAGATACAAGAGTTAGGGGAACATTTACTAAGCAGTGATAAGAGCGGAGAAGTGAGCCAGTGGAGAAATTTCCTCATCAACCAATCAGCAGCTCTGTATCATTTTATAGTATGCAAATTATAGATGTTACTTCAGTGCTGATTGGTCGCCATGGGCAACTTCTCCACTGGCTCACTTCTCTGCTCTTCTCACTGCTTAGTAAATGTACCCCTTAGACCAGGGGTGGCCAGACTTTTGGAGTCGGCAATCTACTTTGAAAGCTAAAAAGCTTTTGTGATCTACCTAGGAGGAATAATAGCACGTGCCGTAGGCGCTCGCAAAAAGGGGCGTGGTATAACAAAAGTGGGCGTGGTATAACAAAAAGTGGGCGTGGTATATCAAAAAAAGGGACGTAGCCTTGCTGCACAGAGTGTAATGACTGCATCACACTAAATAACACATTGGCCCCCACAGGTAAAAACCTCAAACACATATGCCCCCACAGTGCCAGATACACACATGCCCCCACAGTGCCATGTGCCCACAGTGCTAGATATGCCCCCACAGTACCAGATATGACCCCACAGTGCCAGATACAGATATGCCCCCCACAGTGCCATGTGCCCACAGTGCTAGATATGCCCCCACAGTGCCAGATTATAGATATGCCCCCACAGTGCCATGTGCCCACAGTGCCAGATATGCCCCCACAGTACCAGATATGACCCCACAGTGCCAGATACAGATATGCCCCCACAGTGCCATGTGCCCACAGTGCTAGATATGCCCCCACAGTGCCAGATTATAGATATGCCCCCACAGTGCCATGTGCCCACAGTGCCAGATATGCCCCCACAGTGCCAGATATGCCCCCACAGTGCCAGATTACAGATATGCCCCCACAGTGCCATGTGCCCACAGTGCTAGATATGCCCCCACAGTGCCAGATTATAGATATGCCCCCACAGTGCCAGATATGCCCCCACAGTGCCAGAGACAGATATGACCCCACAGTGCCAGATACAGATATGACCCCACAGTGCCAGATACAGATATGCCCCCACAGTGCCATGTGCCCACAGTGCCAGATATGCCCCCACAGTGCCAGATACAGATATGACCCCACAGTGCCAGATACAGATATGCCCCCAGTGCCAGATATGACCCCACAGTGCCAGATATGCCCCCACAGTGTCAGATATGCCCCCACAGTGCCATGTGCCCACAGTGCCAGATATAACCCCACAGTGCCAGATATGCCCCCACAGTGCCATGTGCCCACAGTGCCAGATATGACCCCACAGTGCCAGATATGACCCCACAGTGCCAGATATGACCCCACAGTGCCAGATTATAGATATGCCCCCACAGTGCCATGTGCCCACAGTGCCAGATATGCCCCCACAGTGCCACATATGACCCCACAGTGCCAGATATGCCCCCACAGTGCCATGTGCCCGCAGAGCCAGATATGCCCCCACAGTGCCACATATGACCCACATTGCCAGATATGCCCCCACTGAGCCACATGCCCACAATGCCAGATATGCCCCCATAGTAGAGCTCAACGTTACTGTGTGGTGAGCGCAGCGCAGCGCGCGCTTCTCCTGCCTGCCGCCCTGCTATTCAGTCTGATCTCCGGCGGTGACGGCAGCCAGCGTGTATGTCTCAAATCAGGCGCTGGTCCGCGAGCTCTCATTGGCTAACGAACTGGCACCTGATTTGAGCCATACACTCCGCCGTCACTGCCGGAGACCAGACAGAGGGGCAGGGCGGCAGGCAGGAGAGGCGCGGCTTTGGGTGGCTGGGCGGAGGATCGCGATCGACTGGTCGCATGTCCGCGATCGACTGGTCGATCGCGATCGACTGTTTGGCCACCTAAGGCTTAGACTCTAGTCAAGAATTCTTCACACATTGTAATTTTGCTCTCATTGTGAATAAAGTTTTTTCATGTTTTCTATCAAATCATAAACAGAGCACAAGGTCAGAGCTCTTTTTTTAAAGAGAGGTCCTATAGCAGTGGAACTGTGCAGCACTTGGGAAGCAAAACAAACAGTTATAGAAAATGTAGCTCGACTATAGCAGTTGTTTTTAGTTTTTTTTTAAAGTAAATCTGTCATCTGAATGACAGGATTTATTTTGATATTTACTATGTAATAAAGAATGTTTATCTTCTATTTAAAACATCTCAATTGCGGCACAATGCTATATTCTTCTTCTACTGGCGCCTGCCTTCTTTTACAATGTGCACTCGCACCAGTTTATACATCACTTCCTGTGGCCTGAATAAATAATGACCGCTGAAACTGGTGAAGTATCCCATTCCCATCTATAATACACAGAAGCAGCTTTACCAGAGCCATATTAAAGTTAGGGGACTCTTCAGACAGCGGGATCCCTAATACAGAGGCAGGCAGATTAATAATATCAATATATATGTATATATACAGTGCATCTGGAAAGTATACACAGCACTCCACTTTTTCCACATTTTGTTATGTTACAGCCTTATTCCAAAATAGTCATTCCGAGTTGATCGCACGCTAGCTGTTTTTAGCAGCCGTGCAAACGCATAGTCGCCGCCCAGGGGGGAGTGTATTTTTGCTTTGCAAGTGTGCAAACGCCTGTGCAGCCGAGCTCTGCAAAAACATTTTGTGCAGTTTCAGAGTAGGTCTGAACTTACTCAGCCCTTGCGATCACTTCAGCCTGTCCGGTCCCAGAATTGACGTCACACACCCGCCCTCCAAATGCCCAGACACGCATCCGTTTTCCCTACCACTCCTAGAAAACGGTCAGTTGCCACCCATAAGCGCCCTCTTTCTGTAAATCTTCTTGCGATCGGCTGTGCGTATGGATTCGATTCTTTGTTAAATCCATAGCTCAGCAACGATCCACATTGTACCCGTACGACGCGCATGCGCATTGCGGTGCATGCGCAGTAGAGACCTGATCGCAGTGCAGCGAAAATCAGCAGCGTGCAATCAACTCGGAATGACCCCCAATACACCATAGTGACAACGTGAAAAAAGTATTTTTGAGATTTTTGCAAATTTATTTAAAAAAAATAAAAATAAATCATATATACATAAGTATTCACAGCCTGTGCCATGAAGCTCAAAATTTAGCTCAGATTCATCTTGTTTCCACTGATCATCCTTGAGATGTTCCTACAGCTTAATTGGAGTCCATCTGTGGTAAAATCAGTTGATTGGACATGATTTGGAAAAGCACACACCTGTCTATATCGCACCTGCGATTTTGGAATTATCACTCATCTGGTGATTTTAGTGTCGGTCTACAGTAGACATTGTGTGTTGTTACAATTAGGGATTATTGACTGAGCATTGTATTATCCCTTACAACATAGCTGAATCTTCTGGCTTCCGAAACATCACACTCCCGGTTAGGGAGACATGGAGTTTTTCAGATGCTGATGCAGAACAGATTAGATTTAAGGAGAATCTTCTTAGTACAGGAGGAGATGAATCACAGGAGCAATTGTATTTTCAATTATTACGGTTAAAGAAAAAGAGATTGACTATCTGTTACATGGAGTCACCTTATCTGACTACCACAGGAGTGGTCAGATCCCTAGGGGGTTCCGGATCAGGAATTCCCCGACAATTGGGAAGTTTAGTGTGGACTTCTGTCGTAAATGGGCAGCAATCTTGAATAAATGCAGCCTAGATTTAATCCTCCTTGCCACAGAAGAATCTGCTCGTGAGCTCCAAGCTGTTAAGACCAAGATTGCCTCGTTTGAGGAATTGCATCTGAACCAGTTGATTGCTGATGATTCGAATAAATGGATGGACAAACTTGCTGAACAAATTGAGGTTTACAGACATAATCTGGTTAAGTTTAAAAGAGAAAAACTAGTTACAGTACAAAGGGACTATGCGGAGAATAGGGTATATGCTTGGGCTTTTAACCCTAATAACAAACAGCCTTTTCAGCACAAACCCAGGAGATTCCGGAAGTTCCCAGGGGATACCGAGACCTCTAGTGGCGGGGTGTCCACACAAAGTGATACGGACGATACAAGTACCAGTACAAGTAAGAAACCCCCTTTAGGGGTCAGTACCCGCGCACAGCGCAAGGTAAAAGTTTCCGCCCCACGAGAAGGGACAGACAGTGGGAAAGGATCCTCAAAAGGGAAGTCCAAAAAGAGCAACAAAACCTAGTGTTTAATCTCTCCAATAGGGAATTGACACCATGTGAATTGGGTATTTTGAATAAAGGACTTTCTTTTGTTCCATCTTGTGATATGGACGTTCTACAATGGAAAATTGATGCATACAAGTTTAACAGAAATCTGAGATTGAAAGAATTCTTCCAATGGAATCCTCAGACGAATCCTACTGTGGACTCTCTACCACTGTCTATTAAACCTCGATCCAAATTTGATCCCTATACGAACAATGCTTCTCTGAAATGTTTTCAAAGGAATTTGGAACAACCTACTGCTAGATTTGAAGAACTCACAGTACCGAATATGTCCAAAGTGGAGTATGAGACATTAGTGAATCTTAGTAAAGACCAAAACATCATTATCTGCCCATCACAATACTGTGATGAGATATATAGGCAGTTAGGTGATGCATTGGTATATAGGGAATTGGAAACTGATCCCACTTTCTTGTTTAACAAAGAATTGGATAGGGTGTTGACACAGGCGGTAAGTGATAATATCATTACCGTACATGTTAAAAATGCTTTAATACAGGAATTTCCTGTGGCGCCTGTGTTATACACCCTGCCCAAGATTCACAAGGATGCTTTGCGGCCTCCTGGTCGGCCGATTATTGCCACTAGGGACTCAATTTACTACAAAGTATCTAAGTATCTGGACACGTTTTTTCAACCTGTCATTCAAGTACAAAATACGTATTTAAAAGATACAACCGCTTTACTACACAGGTTGCAATCTTTACCGAATCCCTTACCAAATTGTTTTCTGTGTACTGTAGACGTTGTGAATTTGTACACGAGTATTCCGCATGATGGTGGTTTACAGGCAGCAGAAAGATTACTCTCCCAGAGTTCAGCCTATCAGGGCCCTGATGTTGCATTTTTTATACAATTGTTAGGTTTGACTCTTAGGAGAAATTACTTTTTATTTGACAATCGTTGGTACATACAACTGCAAGGCTGTGCCATGGGGTCCTGTGTGGCACCAGCATTCGCCAACTGTTATATGTTTGATATTGAACGGGAATTTTTTTTTGAAGATCAAAGTATTTCTTCTAAAATTTTGTTACTTTTGAGGTATATTGACGACCTGTTGATCATATGGTCTGGCAATGAGGTTGAGTTCCGTGATCTCATGTCCAGGGCCAATAATAATAATGAATTTATTAAATTCACCTATACAATTAGTAACAAACAGGTGAATTACTTGGATGTGTCCATCCATTTGGATCCAGATGGTCTACATACCTCATTATTCAAAAAACCTACTGATAGAAATAATGTCTTACATTTTTCTAGTCAACATCCCATTAGTACCAAAAAAGGTCTTTTATTTTCACAGTTCCTCAGGGTGCATAGAATTTCGGATAACTTGACGATAACTGAGAAGGATATAGATGTGATGATTCGCCAGTTTGTAGCCAGAGGGTACAACTTTGATGAATTAGTACGTATCAAACACAAGGTATTAGCTATCCCTAGAGAACAGGCCATGGAATCTACCACTAAGAACTCTAAGTCTGTTAGAAAAATCCCTTTTGTACAGAAATTCCACAACCAAAGTGCAAGTACTGTTAAGCACATTAAAAGATTGTGGCCCCTAGTGAAGAGCGACCCTGACCTGAAGGTCTTTCATGAGACCAAGGTCATGCCTAGTTTTTCACGGAATAAAAATCTGAAGGACTGGCTTGTGAAAAATTATATTTCAGGGTTTATGAAGATACCTCCATCTGTGCACTTCCAGACCTCCATGGGTTAATAGATTTGATTTCCATTGAGAATTTTTGTGTGATTTTGTTGTCAGCACATTCAACTATGTAAAGAACAAAGTATTTAATAAGAATATTTCATTCATTCAGATCTAGGATGTGTTATTTTAGAGTTCCCTTTATTTTTTTGAGCAGTGTATATATATATATATATATATATATATATATATATATATATATATGTGTTGGAATTACAGGCTGAACTGTTCTCCATAAAGGACAGTCATTTAATGTGTTCAACATGTTGTCCGTGTTGTCCCTCTTGGTCAACACAAATTAGAAGCCGCTGGATCCAATCATCATGCACTCGCAGAAGGATGTTCAGTACATACCCTAAAAGATAGCCCAACTCACCCATACCTCACTGGAGTATTCAGTTTTCCCATTTCCTGCACAGTGTTTGAAACAAAAGGGTGTACTGCGACTTTTGAATCACCCTGCATATATATATATATATATATATATACATACATATGTATACACAAAACACACACACACACACACACACACACACACACACACACACACACACACATACACACAACTCAGAGCCTGAAATTCAAATGTAACTGATAGCAGCACAATAAAAATAATAGAAACATACAGCCAGCATTAGTTATTCCTCCGCTGCTTGCAGGTAGGCTGTCACAAAGGAGACAGGAGTTAGAGAGCTCGTTCCTCTCTATCCCCTGGCTCCACATGTCACCACATCTCTTTTCCCTTCTTCCCTGCAGCAGTGCAGCCTGCGCACCCAGCCAATGACTGAGCCGCAGGCTGCTACTTTACAAACTTTTGGACTGCCGCTACAGGGCAACCTAAGGTGAGCTGGGATTGCAGTGCCGCAAATCGATAAGAGAGCTCCGATCTGTGGCGGAGGGGCCCCTTTTAGAAAGGGCGGCCCCTGGGTTCTTACCCCCTGCCCCCCCCCCCCCCCCCCCCCCCCCCCCTTAATCCGGCTCTGAGCCTTACCACTGTTACAAACTCCTCTCTGGGCTACTCTTTCTCTTTACGTTCAGCTCTGTCCGTTAGATTGGTAGCTCTCTCATAAGCTGGTTCCTTCCTACCCTTTATATGAACATCTGCACCTACTTTGTCTACATAGTTCCACCTCTGGCTCCACACTTATCAGTGGAGAGGAGTTGTTCCCCTAACTGTCACCGTCTGTTTATGTTACTGTATTTGTATATTGGTGAACTAAGGGTTCAAACATTTCCTGAATGTAGCTTAACTAATGCCAGCATTTTCTGGAAGCTGGGAACATGTTGGCACTAGTAGTTCTTTCTACAAGTACTGCATACTTTAACAGTTTAGGCTAACCAGGGCATGCTAAGATCTGTAGAGTACCAGCAAAAAGAATATGTAACTATTGTCCCAGTGGTGTTGGAAGGAGCTCTAGTGCTTGTAGCACTTTTGTTTTGAGGGGAGGGGAACCTTGTTTCTTCAGTTTTTTTGTGTATGTGCACGGCCCATGCTAAACAGGGCTTGTTGACATTATGAGCCCTGCATCACATGCAATGCTGATGTTCACAGGCTTTATTTCCACTGTGCATGTTACTAAAAGTCTTACGGTGCATGCACAGACACTTAGTTCTTCACATTGGAGACCATACTCAGATGGACAGTCTGCACCTTGCATAGGGCTAGTTCAAGTTTATATGGTGCGACCAATAGTGGCATCTAAAGATGCACCTGTTACAGAAGAGTACACGCTAGCGCTATCTCCTGCTCCTTTACATTGAAGCCAGACAACCATGAGCCACCTTTACCAAGATGGCTTTCGCAACCTCTGCTCCACATGCGTGCCTCTATGCAACCCTGCACTATCTTAGACTTTGTGACTATAATGTACTGCACAGACATGCAGCACATGTGCTACCAGATAAGTCTTACTGTATTACCAGTACTGCTACCAGTGTTTCTGCAGATGTGCATAATATAATATTTAAATATAAAAAAATACTTTTAAACAATATTAAATAAATTTTAAAAAACAATGTTATGAACGGTTTTGAAATGAAAAAATTGTCAGTTAAGTGGTTAAGGATACACTATTATTTATACTCCATTTTACATTCCGCTGGTGGCTTTAAATCAAGGGGTCCCCCCTCCAAGCACCCAAGGGTCAGGGGTAAAGCCCGAGGCTGTCCCCCATCCCTGCGTGGTGGATGGGGGGCTGATAGCCAAAATTGTGTAAAAATAAACAATATTGTCCTTTGTTGTGGAACTACAAGTCCCAGTGTGATAGCCGGGCAGCGCCAGGTCCTTTCGTCGTTTTAAAAGCATTGCACGCCAGGTCGTTTCATTACATAAGCAAGCAGTTTATTCACAGTTCAGACAGGGTTATCACAACAATAACATTTGATTTCTAGTTCGCCTCTCTTCAGCGTAATATTCATATGGGTCACATCAGGTTACATTTCCTTTAATTTCCTTCACTGGCAATAACAGCATTAACAATGATGTGACAGCATTACAGTACAATACATACCAGCGCAGTCTCTGGGAATCAGTAGTGCGGCTTCCGCAAACCGAGATTCATTTCAGTGTACTCCCCCATTCGCTAGGGGCTCTACCTAAACGCGATTTCTCATGGACACGTTACTGGGGGCCTTCCACCAAACGTGGTTTCCGACCACTCACCCAGATAATCCTCTCCCAAAGACTCACACCTCCAGTCCTGCTTCTTGGGTACCCCTGAAGTTGGGGATCCCCTTTGTTTCTTCCACTGATTGCTCATGCTGTTGCTGCTCCCACACTGCAAATCTGGATATCTTTTGCTCTTCCTAGAAGCACCTACATGCTGTTCTATAATGCCAGGGACTGTGGAGTACCATGCTTGTTCCACAGTCCCAAGACTGGGTTTCTCCTGGACACTTAGCCTGTGCCTTCCATCCTCAGCCCTCAGCTCACACTGAACTCTAGCCTGTGTTTTTTCCTTGTCCCGTAAACCCCCCCTACACTTCCTGTCATAACCCCCTACGTGTGGCAGGATCTGTGAGAATTGGTTTGACAAGTTTTGGGGCCATAAACTCCCCCACTCACTGATAAGAATTAAATGGCTTTTGGAACTTTCCAATATCTGTTAACATTCCAGTATGCCACATACACCCCTGCTAAAATCTTGCGTGTCCCCACGCAATATACCTATGAGCTTGCAAAAACTCTAGCAAGGAACAGTCTCTTATACTCTACAGCAAGGTCAAAACATAACACACAATAAACAAGCATAATTGCAGTATACATCACACACAGTATAATAATCACATGAGCAGAAAAACATGGCATGCAAACACAATATAACAATCACATGAGCAGAAAAACATGGCATGCAAAACACATGAAATACAAATCACATATACTGCTGCCTTTTTCCTGTGAATTACAGTTCTGGGTCACAGATGATCATGAATGTTCCAACATCTTCTGGCAATTGTGCAAACACTTAGAACCTGCCCGTGACGGCCCTTTCTTCCCCAATGCGCTGGGTCAGAAGAGGTAGGTGGCTTTCATGGGCCCCTCCCAATAAAGTTTTCCCCAAATTGTCAAATAAATCTTCGGTACCGATCCTGTTCGCGGACGCCAAGTTGTGATAGCCGGGCAGCACCAGGTCCATCAGTCATTTTAAAAGCCTTGCACACCAGGCCGTTTCATTACATAAGCAAGCAGTTTATTCACAGTTCAGACAGGGTTATCACGACAATAACATTTGATTTCTTGTTCTCTCTTCAGCATAATATTCATATGGGTTACATCAGGTTACATTTCCTTTAATTTCCTTCACTGGCAATGACAGCATTAACAATGATGTGACAGCATTGCAGTGCAGTACATACCAGCGCAGTCTCTGGGAATCAGTAGTGCGGCTTCCGCAAACTGCGATTCATTTCAGTGTGCTCTCCCCCATTCGCTAGGGGCTCTATCTAAATGGGATCTCTCATGGACACGTTACTGGGGGCCTTCCACCAAACGTGGTTTCCGACCACTCACCCAGATAATCCTCTCCCGAAGACTCACACCTCCCGTCCTGCTTCTTGGGTACCACTGAAGTTGGGGATCCCCTTTGTTTCTTCCACTGATTGCTCATGCTGTTGCTGCTCTCACACTGCAAATCTGGATATCTTTTGCTCTTCCTAGAAGCACCTACATGCTGTTCTATAATGCCAGGGACTGTGGAGTACCATGCTTGTTCCACAGTCCTCAGACAGGGTTTCTCCTGGACACTTAGCCTGTGCCTTCCATCCTCAGTCCTCAGCTCACACTGAACTCTAGCCTGTGTTTTTTCCTTGTCCTGTAAACCCCCCTACACTTCCTGTCATAACCCCCTACATGTGGCAGGAACTGTGAGAATTGGTTTGACTAGTTTTGGGGCCATAAACTCCCCCACTCACTGATAAGAATTAAATGGCTTTTGGAACTTTCCAATATCTGTTAACAGTCTAGTATGCCACACCAGCAATCCTCGCCCTCTTGCTGGTACTTGGAGAACCACAAGTACCAGCATGCGGGGAAATAACAGGCCAGCTGGTACCTGTTGTTCCACAACTAAAGAAATACCCAAATAAAAACACAACACACAAACTGTGAAAGTATTTATTTACACATACATGCACACTTACACACTCACACATACTTACCAAGTGTCCCACTGAGCCCATCGGTCCCCTTAGCAAGTAGAATCCTTTGGGGTACCTGTAAAAAAACAAACTAAAAACTCACCTATAGTTCAGTGAAGATTGGTCCTCTTCCTTCCATGTAGGCATCCACTGGGTTAAAAAAAAAATTAAAAACACGATCCACGCCACTAAAAGGGTTCCATGTTTACACATGGAGCCCCTTTCCCTGAATGCCAGGACCCCCCGTGACTCCTGTCACTAGAGGACTCGGCAGCCAATCAGGGAGTGCCACGTCATAGCGCACTATTGATTGGCTGTGCGCTCCTAGCCTGTCAATCAGGCAGAGGGCATTGGCTATAATGGAGGATCGTGGTCTTCCATTATAGTCAATGGTGGGAAAATTGCAGTCTGCGGCTAACCGCGAGGTTAATTGAGGTCACCCACATGAGACATGTGGGTTACCTCAATTAACCGCGCAACATCAGTTCAATTAACCTCAGACATGAGACAGAACAATGCAGAAGAGCTAAAGGCCGCTATTGAAACATCCTGGTCTTCCATAACACCTCAGCAGTGCCACAGGCTGATAGAATCCATGCCACTCCGCATTGAGGTAGTAATTCATGCAAAAAAGGCCCAAACCAAGTATTGAGTACATCTGCATGATTATACTTTTCAGAGGGCCGACATTTCTGTATTTAAAATCCTTTTTTATTTTTATTTTATGTCATATTCTAATTTTCTGAGCTTTTGGATTTAGGGTTTTCTTAAGCTGTATGCCACAATTATCAAAATTATAACAAATAAAGGCTTGAAATATCTCACTTTGCATGTAATGAGTCTATATAATATATTAGTTTCACCTTTTAAGTTGAATTACTGACATAAATGAACTTTTGCACGATATTCTAATTTTCTGAGTTTCACCTGTATCTTTAAATAAATCAAATGGATTAGGTTCATTCATGGGTGCAAGCTTCAAACTCTGTTGTAGTACAGTACTCACTCTTCTATACTTGTCAGTTTTCTATTACTTAGATTGAAAACATTGCCCACATTCTCTTTGGTGACCTCATGAATTTTGTTAATATTTTAACTTTTTGATCTTTTCTTTTTTATTACCACTGTTGGTGTTCTCAGATCCCATTCTAAAAAATAATTAGTATAATGTTCCTTGTCCAAAAGTCCATATCTCCATATCTATTTCCAGTTTCTATTAGTGATGAGCGGGTTCGGTTCCTCGGAATCCGAACCCGCCCGAACTTCAGGTTTTTTTACACGGGGCCGAGCGACTCGGATCTTCCCGCCTTGCTCGGTTAACCCGAGCGCGCCCGAACGTCATCATCCCGCTGTCGGATTCTCGCGAGGCTCGTATTCTATCGCGAGACTCGGATTCTATATAAGGAGCCGCGCGTCGCCGCCATTTTCACACGTGCATTGAGATTGATAGGGAGAGGACGTGGCTGGCGTCCTCTCCGTTTAGACTAGAGTACTAGAGAGAGACACAAATTTTGGGGAGCATATTATTAGGAGGAGTACTACTTGCTGCTGATAGTGTGACCAGTGACCACCAGTTTAATTAATCCGTTCTCTGCCTGAAAAAAAAGGATACACAGTGTGACACAGTCACATACCATATCTGTGCTCAGCCCAGTGTGCTGCATCATATGTAATACTGTATATCATTATCGGACTGTGCTGAGTGCTCACTGCTCACACAGCTTAATTGTGGGGGAGACTGGGGAGCAGTTATAGCAGGAGTACATATTTTAAGTACAGTGCACACTTTTGCTGCCAGAGTGCCACTGCCAGTGTGACTGACCAGTGACCACTGACCACCAGTATTGTGATTGTCTGCTGACCACCAGTATATTGTGATTGTCTGCCTGAAAAAGTTAAACACTCGTCGTGTGGTGTTTTTATAAACGCATTCTGCAGACAGTGTCCAGCAGGTCCGTCATTACATAATATATACCTGTCCGGCTGCAGTACTAGTGTGATATATATATATTTTAATTTTATCTCATTATCATCCAGTCTATATTAGCAGCAGACACAGTACGGTAGTCCACGGCTGTAGCTACCTCTGTGTCGGCAGTCGCTCGTCCATCCATAATTGTATACCACCTACCCGTGGTTTTTTTTTTTCTATCTTCTTGATACTAGTAGCTTACTTTAGGAGTCTGCAGTGCTGACAGACAGTGTCCAGCAGGTCCGTCATTACATAATATATACCTGTCCGGCTGCAGTACTAGTGTGATATATATATATATTTTAATTTTATCTCATTATCATCCAGTCTATATTAGCAGCAGACACAGTACGGTAGTCCACGGCTGTAGCTACCTCTGTGTCGGCAGTCGCTCGTCCATCCATAATTGTATACCACCTACCCGTGGTTTTTTTTTTTTCTATCTTCTTGATACTAGTAGCTTACTTTAGGAGTCTGCAGTGCTGACAGACAGTGTCCAGCAGGTCCGTCATTACATAATATATACCTGTCCGGCTGCAGTACTAGTGTGATATATATATATATTTTAATTTTATCTCATTATCATCCAGTCTATATTAGCAGCAGACACAGTACGGTAGTCCACGGCTGTAGCTACCTCTGTGTCGGCAGTCGCTCGTCCATCCATAATTGTATACCACCTACCCGTGTTTTTTTTTCTTTCTATCTTCTTGATACTAGTAGCTTACTTTTGGAGTCTGCAGTGCTGAGTCTGACAGACAGTGTCCAGCAGGTCCGTCATTACATAATATATACCTGTCCGGCTGCAGTACTAGTGTGATATATATATATATTTTAATTTTATCTCATTATCATCCAGTCTATATTAGCAGCAGACACAGTACGGTAGTCCACGGCTGTAGCTACCTCTGTGTCGGCAGTCGCTCATCATCCATAAGTATACTAGTATCCATCCATCTCCATTGTTTACCTGAGGTGCCTTTTAGTTGTGCCTATTAAAATATGGAGAACAAAAATGTTAAGGTTCCAAAAATAGGGAAAGATCAAGATCGACTTCCACCTCGTGCTGAAGCTGCTGCCACTAGTCATGGCCGAGACGATGAAATGCCAGCAACGTCGTCTGCCAAGGCCGATGCCCAATGTCATAGTACAGAGCATGTAAAATCCAAAACACCAAATATCAGTAAAAAAAGGACTAAAAAATCTAAAATAAAATTGTCGGAGGAGAAGCGTAAACTTGCCAATATGCCATTTACCACACGGAGTGGCAAGGAACGGCTGAGGCCCTGGCCTATGTTCATGGCTAGTGGTTCAGCTTCACATGAGGATGGAAGCACTCAGCCTCTCGCTAGAAAAATGAAAAGACTCAAGCTGGCAAAAGCACAGCAAAGAACTGTGCGTTCTTCGAAATCCCAAATCCACAAGGAGAGTCCAATTGTGTCGGTTGCGATGCCTGACCTTCCCAACACTGGACGTGAAGAGCATGCGCCTTCCACCATTTGCACGCCCCCTGCAAGTGCTGGAAGGAGCACCCGCAGTCCAGTTCCTGATAGTCAGATTGAAGATGTCAGTGTTGAAGTACACCAGGATGAGGAGGATATGGGTGTTGCTGGCGCTGGGGAGGAAATTGACAAGGAGGATTCTGATGGTGAGGTGGTTTGTTTAAGTCAGGCACCCGGGGAGACACCTGTTGTCCGTGGGAGGAATATGGCCATTGACATGCCTGGTGAAAATACCAAAAAAATCAGCTCTTCGGTGTGGAAGTATTTCAACAGAAATGCGGACAACATTTGTCAAGCCGTGTGTTGCCTTTGTCAAGCTGTAATAAGTAGGGGTAAGGACGTTAACCACCTCGGAACATCCTCCCTTATACGTCACCTGCAGCGCATTCATAATAAGTCAGTGACAAGTTCAAAAACTTTGGGCGACAGCGGAAGCAGTCCACTGACCAGTAAATCCCTTCCTCTTGTAACCAAGCTCACGCAAACCACCCCACCAACTCCCTCAGTGTCAATTTCCTCCTTCCCCAGGAATGCCAATAGTCCTGCAGGCCATGTCACTGGCAATTCTGACGAGTCCTCTCCTGCCTGGGATTCCTCCGATGCATCCTTGCGTGTAACGCCTACTGCTGCTGGCGCTGCTGTTGTTGCTGCTGGGAGTCGATGGTCATCCCAGAGGGGAAGTCGTAAGACCACTTTTACTACTTCCACCAAGCAATTGACTGTCCAACAGTCCTTTGCGAGGAAGATGAAATATCACAGCAGTCATCCTGCTGCAAAGCGGATAACTGAGGCCTTGGCATCCTGGGTGGTGAGAAACGTGGTTCCGGTATCCATCATTACTGCAGAGGCAACTAGAGACTTGTTGGAGGTACTGTGTCCCCAGTACCAAATACCATCTAGGTTCCATTTCTCTAGGCAGGCGATACCGAAAATGTACACAGACCTCAGAAAAAGAGTCACCAGTGTCCTAAAAAATGCAGCTGTACCCAATGTCCACTTAACCACGGACATGTGGACAAGTGGAGCAGGGCAGGGTCAGGACTATATGACTGTGACAGCCCACTGGGTAGATGTATGGACTCCCGCCGCAAGAACAGCAGCGGCGGCACCAGTAGCAGCATCTCGCAAACGCCAACTCTTTCCTAGGCAGGCTACGCTTTGTATCACCGGTTTCCAGAATACGCACACAGCTAAAAACCTCTTACGGCAACTGAGGAAGATCATCGCGGAATGGCTTACCCCAATTGGACTCTCCTGTGGATTTGTGGCATCGGACAACGCCAGCAATATTGTGTGTGCATTAAAAATGGGCAAATTCCAGCACGTCCCATGTTTTGCACATACCTTGAATTTGGTGGTGCAGAATTATTTAAAAAACGAGAGGGGCGTGCAAGAGATGCTGTCGGTGGCCAGAAGAATTGCGGGACACTTTCGGCGTACAGGCACCACGTACAGAAGACTGGAGCACCACCAAAAACGCCTGAACCTGCCCTGCCATCATCTGAAGCAAGAAGTGGTAACGAGGTGGAATTCAACCCTATATATGCTTCAGAGGTTGGAGGAGCAGCAAAAGGCCATTCAAGCCTATACAATTGAGCACGATATAGGAGGTGGAATGCACCTGTCTCAAGCGCAGTGGAGAATGATTTCAACGTTGTGCAAGGTTCTGCTGCCCTTTGAACTTGCCACACGTGAAGTCAGTTCAGACACTGCCAGCCTGAGTCAGGTCATTCCCCTCATCAGGCTTTTGCAGAAGAAGCTGGAGACATTGAAGGAGGAGCTAACACAGAGCGATTCCGCTAGGCATGTGGGACTTGTGGATGGAGCCCTTAATTCGCTTAACAAGGATTCACGGGTGGTCAATCTGTTGAAATCAGAGCACTACATTTTGGCCACCGTGCTCGATCCTAGATTTAAAACCTACCTTGGATCTCTCTTTCCGGCAGACACAAGTCTGCTGGGGTTCAAAGACCTGCTGGTGAGAAAATTGTCAAGTCAAGCGGAACGCGACCTGTCAACATCTCCTCCTTCACATTCTCCCGCAACTGGGGGTGCGAGGAAAAGGCTCAGAATTCCGAGCCCACCCGCTGGCGGTGATGCAGGGCAGTCTGGAGCGACTGCTGATGCTGACATCTGGTCCGGACTGAAGGACCTGCCAACGATTACGGACATGTCGTCTACTGGCACTGCATATGATTCTCTCCCCATTGAAAGAATGGTGGAGGATTATATGAGTGACCGCATCCAAGTAGGCACGTCAGACAGTCCGTACTTATACTGGCAGGAAAAAGAGGCAATTTGGAGGCCCTTGCACAAACTGGCTTTATTCTACCTAAGTTGCCCTCCCACAAGTGTGTACTCCGAAAGAGTGTTTAGTGCCGCCGCTCACCTTGTCAGCAATCGGCGTACGAGGTTACTTCCAGAAAATGTGGAGAAGATGATGTTCATTAAAATGAATTATAATCAATTCCTCCGTGGAGACATTGACCAGCAGCAATTGCCTCCACAAAGTACACAGGGAGCTGAGATGGTGGATTCCAGTGGGGACGAATTGATAATCTGTGAGGAGGGGGATGTACACGGTGATATATCGGAGGATGATGATGAGGTGGACATCTTGCCTCTGTAGAGCCAGTTTGTGCAAGGAGAGATTAATTGCTTCTTTTTTGGTGGGGGTCCAAACCAACCCGTCATTTCAGTCACAGTCGTGTGGCAGACCCTGTCACTGAAATGATGGGTTGGTTAAAGTGTGCATGTCCTGTTTATACAACATAAGGGTGGGTGGGAGGGCCCAAGGACAATTCCATCTTGCACCTCTTTTTTCTTTAATTTTTCTTTGCGTCATGTGCTGTTAGGGGAGTATTTTTTTGAAGGGCCATCCTGCGTGACACTGCAGTGCCACTCCTAGATGGGCCAGGAGTTTGTGTCGGCCACTAGGGTCGCTTATCTTACTCACACAGCTACCTCATTGCGCCTCTTTTTTTCTTTGCGTCATGTGCTGTTTGGGGAGTGTTTTTTGGAAGGGCCATCCTGCGTGACACTGCAGTGCCACTCCTAGATGGGCCAGGTGTTTGTGTCGGCCACTAGGGTCGCTTAGCTTACTCACACAGCTACCTCATTGCGCCTCTTTTTTTCTTTGCGTCATGTGCTGTTTGGGGAGTGTTTTTTGGAAGGGCCATCCTGCGTGACACTGCAGTGCCACTCCTAGATGGGCCAGGTGTTTGTGTCGGCCACTAGGGTCGCTTAGTTTAGTCATCCAGCGACCTCGGTGCAAATTTTAGGACTAAAAATAATATTGTGAGGTGTGAGGTGTTCAGAATAGACTGAAAATGAGTAGAAATTATGGTTTTTGAGGTTAATAATACTTTGGGATCAAAATGACCCCCAAATTCTATGATTTAAGCTGTTTTTTAGGGTTTTTTGAAAAAAACACCCGAATCCAAAACACACCCGAATCCGACAAAAAAAATTCGGTGAGGTTTTGCCAAAACGCGGTCGAACCCAAAACACGGCCGCGGAACCGAACCCAAAACCAAAACACAAAACCCGAAAAATTTCAAGTGCACATCTCTAGTTTCTATGTTCAACCTTGGCTTCTGATAATTCCTTCTGTGAGGTGAAGTGTTTGTATTAGTACCTTCTCTGATCCTCCATGATCTTTTTTCCAATAAGGTCTAGACACATATCTCTCTCTTCATGGTTTTTTATATTTATCTAAATTGCATGAAGAATGTATCTAATGTGAATCAGGATCTACTTTTCTCCACTTATTAGTATTTTTGGAGAGACTTTTTAAGTACTGTATTCTGTAGGTTTTATCTACCATTTTTAGCAAATTAATATCCATTATGTACTTCTGTTTTTTTGTCCTCAATTCTTTGGTTTCTTCTCTCTCTTAAGGGTAATTTCATTTTCTGTTGTCTTCACATCTGCCAGATATTTGTTTTTATCAAATCCAAAACATTAAAAGATAAATTGGTAACAAGCTTATTAGAGGAAAATAATAGAACCAGTATCTTCACAAAATATTTTATAGGTAGGGTCTTTCCTTTTGTGAAGAAAGGTGAAAACATGAACAAATATAAAGAATTTACAGTAAATGCAGCAACATATAGCATCAACCAATTTATAACCTGTAATTATTTTTTTTTAATACTTATTGGAATGTAATTGTGCTCTCATGTATGTAGGAAAGATGAGTTGGATGCTCAAGACTTATCTTTGCAAACATATAAACATTGTCAGAAAGGGAATAGGTACTCATCCCTTTTCTTCACATTTTAAGCAACATCATAAATGTAAAGAATGTGAAATAAAAATTGTTGGGGGTACTGACTTGGTCTCAAATATATGTAAAAATATTAATGTAGATGTAAGATTGACCAAAGCTAAAATGTGTTGGATATTGTTATTAAATATCATAGTACCCCATAGTAGCCCATGGTCTAAATGGGAAGTTTTAATTAAAATCCTGTTTTTTTTTGTCATTGATTTTTTACATGTATTAATTTTCATATATGTATAAATATTTTCTATTTTTTTTAGATAATGTATATATATGTTATGTCCATATGTCTGAGTTCATGAAGCCCTCCTTTAAAGGAATTTGTCACAATCTGGCAGTAAATGAATGGAATTTCTAATGTTTTGCTGGCCAGAATGCAATTGAAACCCAAAAGTAAAGTAGTGACAGCCATATTGAACCCATGTGATGTTGAAAGGACTAAAAATGCTTCAAAAACATCACTTCTGGTTTCTTTGTAGTACTACGGTGGTGGCCATATTGGATCTGGTTCAACAGAGGAAGTTCAGAAACAGCTGTTTTATGTAACTGAGGATGAGTGGCGGGTTTTTATAAGAATATGGGTTGAAAAAGAGACTTTGGGGTGGATGCTTGTGGATACCTGCTAAGCCTGTCTGTGACCTTGCCATCTATTGACTCTACCGGTGTGTGGGCTTTGTGTCCAGGACTTTGCTGGCCTGTATTGTGAGATATATTGGTGCATGGTAGGAGTCTCTATACCATATATTTGATATTTATTATTATTTATTAGCCTTTATTTATATGGCGCCACAAGGGTTCCGCAGCGCCCAATTACAGAGTACATAAACAAATAATCAAAACAGGAAAGCAGGGACTTACAGTTGAAGACAATATAGGACAAATACAGGGTAAATAAACATAAGCAGATAACACTGAAATAAGTATCAGGCGGCAGAAGACTGCTGGAGTTGGTGCAGTTGAAGATTTTTAAAGTAGGAAAATGGATAAGCACATGAGGGAAGAGGGCCCTGCTCGTGGGAGCTTACATATGCTGTAGTATGTTTTTAATACAGTATGCAAAAGCATTGTAATTTAAATGCCTTTTAATGTTAAAGGGTCTCAGCACTGCTGGTCTGTTTTTTATTTGTGTCTTTCCCCCCATACCACTATTAATGAGAAGGGAAAAAGGGAGACACATCTTCTGGTTACCTTTTAAAAAGTGACAATTATCCTTACTGTGTCCATTGTTAAGAAATGTTATTAAAAGATCATCATATATTCGTGAAAAATTGGATTTATTTATAAGACCATTCATGTAATCCAAGAGAGCACCTGATCAGAAATACACGCATCATATGACATAATATAACCTCCACCACCCACTTAGCGTAACCATGCTGCTCCCATATTTGAGATCAGATAGTTCCCCATTTAATCACCCCTGCACCAATCAGTAACAGTTCATTGTTCGGATCTTGACAACACCAATTAGAAATATGGATACTGTTTCACAGATATCTGTAATCAGGCTTGGACTGGCCCACAGGGGAAACCACCAGTGGGCCCCACTGCCTAGGGCCCCACCTCCTGCTCTAAGGATCAGGTTCCAGACTGTACACAAATTATACATGTTACCTTATAATGGACTATGGTGTATTTTCTACAGTGCATTGCTGTTATTAACCTGGTACATTATCATCCATGCAGCAGCTGAATTTACTGTATATATTTATGAAGGGGCCCAGACGTTGCACTCTCTAATGGTTAGTCAAACCAATGAGGTGGCAGGCCACACCCCTACACATGGGCCCCATACCACTGCATTCCACCGGTGGGCACTACATGCCCCAGTCCGACACTGTCTGTAATGTTGTTCCCATTAGAGGCAGGTTACATTAAGAACTGTGAGTACATCAGGAACTTTGTTGGTTCTAAACATGGAAATAGCATGGTTATATTACTTTAGTGAAGACATTTTGTTCTTTTAGAGGATATTTTTGCTTAAATAAGGATTCAATTGCATTATTTGTGGTTTTGTGAAAAATCTTCAAATGAATTAACATAGTATAAAAATGTTATCTCTAATTATAAACACCAAGGGCCTGATTCAGAGTTTGCTGCATCAAAAGTAAATGCAAATATCTGTATTTATTCAGAGTACAGTAGGCTGCATCTGTGCAACTGCACTGCCCCCAATTAATCTGCTTGTGAGATTAGCTGTTATCATAATTAGTGCCACATAATAGAAAATGCAGGCGCACACTCTAAACACTAAAAAGTGGTTTGATGTTTAAAGTGTACACCTGCATTTTCTCTTTTTTTTCTATGTGGCATTGCAAATCTTAGCATGGTAGCACCTCTTATTATGTTTAGAAATACGGTGTGCAGTCCAGACCCCCTACCCTCTCCCATGTCACTTTTAGTGTCCCAGCCCCAGCTTTTCTGAAATCAGCCTATTCTCTGGGTACAATGAACTGTGAATGGACTGCACAGCTGTCTACACATGGCACACAACCCATTGCTACCAGGTGACACCCACTAATCCAGAAGTAGAGGTGCATATGAATCTTATCTAACCAATGTTGCGTATGCAGGTTAACAGTGCAGACTTGTGTACTACTCAAATATCATACCCCAAATGTACGGCAATATAGAACTTGAATGGTTTTTATTATCCTTGTCATTATAACATTATTGCCCCAGCTGAATGTTTTAACATTTTTTAGCAAAGGCTGCTTCATGTTTCATATGTCTGCCGTACACTGTCTATCATTATTCCATCCTTACCTACCCACTGATATCAATACTGTAATGCCAGTCACCAATTGCTTTATTATTAGAGACTGGTAATTTTGTTGACTACAGTAGCAACACACTCTTTCCAAACCAGCAGGAATAATCGCTAGTCTCTTTTCTTAGTGTTCTCTGCACTTCTCAAATTGTAAGCTCATTGGGACAGGGTCATTCTTATTTAATTTGTTCGTGTCATGACTTTATTATATGTACTGTACAGCGCTGCATTATATGTCAACGTGTTATAAAGGACAATTTTAATACATTCAGTATAGTTGTGTTGGAAGGAGATCATGGGCCAAATGTAATAGAGTGAGAGTTTCAGAAAATGAGAGATTTGGTAAGGTTTTTCAGGTTTTTTTTTAAAGTGGCAATCATTTACACTGCAAAACCAGTTTGATCTTGCTGTGTAAATGATTGCCACTTTAAAAAAACTGCAAAACATTACCAAATCTCTCACTTTTTGAAACTCTCACTCTATTACATTTGGCCCCATTTGTTTGTTGCACATTGTGAATTAAACAGTGGGTAAAAGTTTGTTCAGCTCAGACTTGAGAATGATTTTAGATGAAAGTGACCTATTTCTTCCGTCTTCTGTAGGTTTCACATATTTTATTTTTTTTATATATTTTTTGTGTGTGTGTGCCTTTGGAAACTATACATAGCGAGCTACATACATACTGTACTCTGCTCTCTGTTATTTCTATTTATCTCCATCGATTATTCTGTAAATGATGGATCTCAGGGTACACTGACAATTTACATACATTTTCCTAGAACACAAGAAGCACTTGATAATTCCTGGAACTGATGTCCTTCATTGAAAGTCACTCACAGCTAAATAAGTAACATTTATGTTTTGATTATGGAAACAGAAAAATGTGTGTTTTAAATGCTGGTGCATCATGAAGTGTTTACTTAATTAAATTAGGTAATTAAAAAAGACATCATCCGTATATAAAGCGTTACATTTACCAAGTACTTGAAAAACTGAAAAGCATCTCGTCAATGAGCTTTTTATTTCTTTTACTGCTCAATATAATAATAATCATTATAATTTTTGGGAATGTATAAATGCCATTGACAGCAGGGAAGAGCTTTCATTACAGCAGTGGGAGGTAACAAGTGGAAAGAGCAAATAGCTAAGACATATAACTATTACACATGCATTTTGTACCGCACAATCAAATCACATAATTTATGGAGACGTGTTTTCTATCATTTCATAATTTTGAATACTCTATGTTAGTTATAGCATTCAGAGGCTATATTGTGGCAGTGATTAACAGAACAGTGGCATTTTGAGCATAAGTGGCTGTATTGTGTGGCATTGAAAAGCTAAATGGTAGCCTTTTGAGTCTGTATTGGCAAAGTGAGGCTGTATATGGTGTCATGGGACTTTTATACTGGTCATGTTTATTTATGGTGGATATTGGTACTGTATTGTGCTCAATATTGGATAGTAATATACAGGTATTTGCCGGACAAGTGAGACATAAAGCCTACTTTACATGATAATAGTAATGCAGAGATCTCAGGCACATACATCTGCAAACATATAGTAAGTCACTAGCTACGGTAAGGCACTCTGCTCTGGTGCTCATACACTACGTTATAAATTCTAGAACCTACAGTACTTTGGGACATACATTTATGTATTTCTAAATTGAGAACTAACTCAACTGTAGGCACACCAAAAATCTTCCAATATGGTACAAGAATGATCAGCATACGCTCCAACTACTGATTCCATCCATGCCTATCAAAGCAGTGATATACAAAACATATGAATACAGTACAGGTATTGATAGAACATCTTCATATGCTTCCAGTAGCATAACATACTGTAACACTTTAATATGTTAAGAGATACAATTGCCACAAAAAAGAATTTCACTAAACTTTTATCTATCTATCTATCTATCTGTCTGTCTGTCTGTCTGTCTGTCTGTCTGTCTGTCTGTCTGTCTTTCTGTCTGTCTGTCTTTCTGTCTGTCTTTCTGTCTGTCTGTCTGTCTTTCTGTCTGTCTGTCTGTCTGTCTGTCTGTCCGTCCGTCCGTCCATCCATCCATCCATCCATCCATCCATCCATCCATCCATCCATCCATCCATCCATCCATCCATCCATCTTGTAAATGAGGACTTCTGTTTGTTTGTCTGATTGCAATAAACTCCAAAACCAATGAACCGATTGCGATGCGCTTTTCACAATTGTGTAGGTCATCTTTCCAGGCAGGTTTAGGTTAAGTATCATCACGTTAGGTCATCAGGGGCAGTGGATAGGGCTCCATTGGGGTCCCCTGTACTGTTCTCAGCAAGTCAACAGCGATAGGCGTGCATGCTTCAATAGCGACCGATCAGAACATCGCAGCACATGTACTACACATGTGTACCGTGATAGACTTATTCGCAGGTAAGCATAATTAATTAATACTATTTTGGACTAACATCTATAAATATAGGCCAAAGAGCTATAAAGTAGTGATGAGCGGGTTCGGTTTTACTCGGTTCTCAAAACGGCATCTTATTGGCTATCCAAAACACGTGACATCCGTGAGCCAATAAGATGCCGTTTTGAGAACCGAGTAGAACCGAGTAAAACCGAACACGCTCATCACTACTATAAAGTATGTTTTTTAACCAGTTAGTTTTTGTTGCGATTTCACAATGTCTAAGAGAAAATCTTCACTTGAGTAAAAGGGCGTCCATTGCAAGGATAAATACACATAGAGAGAGAGCATTGCCTCTTAGAAGACAGAGAGAGGCATACTTCTCAGCTTCAAACAGAAACTCCACAGCAGATGCTGTGGAGGGAGGGTTAGGCTGCAGACAGGGGTTTAGGTTTAGGCTGCGGGGAGGGTTAGGGTTCGGCTGCTTTAGGGTTAGACTGCGAAGGAGGGAGGGTTAGGTTTTGGCTGCGGGAAGGGGCTATTAGGTTAAGGCACCACTGGGGAGGGTTAGGGCTAGGGTGCGGGTGGGGGTAGAGTTAGGGTTAGGCTGTGGTAAGGGAGTTGGGGGGTGGGTTAGCATAGGTCTAACCATTGGGATGCTACAGTCGGTGTTCTGACCATCAGCATCCTGAAAGCCTCCATTTTAACCCTACCGCCACCCCACCCTACAGTATGTATTACCAAAAGCCATAGGTAACCGACTTCCGTTATCACCGACTTCCACCTGTGCAGAGCTGGGTACTGCAGCTAGTTGAAAATAAAGCATAATTGTACAACCAGTGCTGCCTTTTTCAAATAAATTTCTCCAACATTTTACAACATTGTAATTGTTTAAAAAATGAAATCTCAGACAACTTTTCTAAATGTCAATTACTAAAAAGAAATCTAATTAATGTAACTTATCCGGAATACACTTGCAGCCCTGGTATTTCTGTTTCTTTCTTATTAATAACACTGGCAGGGTATTACAAGTATAAAAGCCAGGTAGAGACCCTCTTCACTAAATTAATTACGTATTCCTAGTACATACATAAAAAAGTCTACAAACAACTCTACAGCAATAAAACCCCCACAAATATCCTGTTAACTTTCTAATCCTTTCTTAAGCAGGCTAATTTACTTTAAAAGAAAAGAAAGTGAAATATGGCATCAATGTTTCATATTCCTTCAGAAGAAGAAAAATCCAACCGCATTAAAGAACAAAAGAATGGTAATACTATAAAATAAATTCAGATCTTGGTGCATTTCAGAGCTTTCTCAAAGAAACTAAAGAAACCAGTCAAAGACAAGAAATTCCTTATGGTGAATTATATTACATACTGTTATCATTCTTCTAGAGGTCAAGATAAAATACAAATATGAGCCCAATAATATTAAGTTTATGAACAGAAGCATAGGTCTTCACTTAAAAATGCCAAACTATCCTCATTTATAATACTTACGCTATATTAAGATTTATCAGGAAAACATTAAAATTTAGAGTATTCAGAACGATGAGCCAGAATGAGAGAATCTAAAGCTGTCTTGCAAATTTAAGAATGTAACAGACTACTGATACGCCACAGAGATGAAAGGACCCAAATCAGTTTCTTTCTTAGGATCCGTATCTTCTTAATCAAGCTCTGTCTGCAGCTCTCTCCTGTCCAATCAAGAATACTGTATGGTGAGCATATTGTATGTAAAATTCTTATGGGTAAACTTACTAAGATGGGAGTTTTATTTGAGATGGGATGTTGCCTATAGCAACCAATCAGATTCCAGGTATTATCTTCTAGTAGGTGATAGATAAATGAGAGGTAGAATCTTATTGGTTGCTATGGGCAAAATCCCATCTTAAATAGAACTCCATCTTAGTAAATTTACCCTAGACTATCTATACAATAGGTTCTGTGTCTTAGCTTTCGGAACACCTGTACCAGGTTACTGAATTACTGTGTAGTAATCCAGTATTTCTCTAACATCCTAGAGGATACTGGGGACTCCGTAAGGACCATGGGGAGAGACGGGCTCCGCAGGAGACATGGGCACCCCAAGAAAGAATTTAGTTTCTGGTGTGCACTGGCTCCTCCCTCTCTGCCCCTCCTCCAGACCTCAGTTTGATTCTGTGCCCAGAGGAGCTGGGTGCTTTTCAGTGAGCTCTCCTGAGTTTGCTGATAGAAAGTTTTTTGTTAGGTTTTTTATTTTCAGGGAGCTCTGCTGGCAACAGACTCCCTGCATCGTGGGACTGAGGGGAGAGAAGCAGCCCTACTCTCTGAAGCTAGGTCCTGCTTCTTAGGCTACTGGACACCATTAGCTCCAGAGGGATCGGTACGCAGGATCTCACCCTCGCCGTCCGTCCCAGAGCCGCGCCGCCGTCCCCCTCACAGAGCCGGAAGATAGAAGCCAGGTGAGTATGAGAAGCAAGAAGACTTCACAGGCTGCAGAAGACTTCGTGATCTTCACTGGAGGTAACGCACAGCACTGCAGCTGTGCGCCATTGCTCCACACACCTACACATACTCCGGTCACTTTTAGGGTGCAGGGCGCAGGGGGGGGGGGGGGCGCCCTGGGCAGCATTTGGGACCTCATTCTGGCAAATAAACACATATATACAGCTGGGAAATGTATATATGTAGGAGCCCCCGCCAAAGAAATAACTATTAAGCGGGACAGAAGCCCGCCACCGAGGGGGCGGGGCTTCTCCCTCAGCACTCACCAGCGCCATTTTTTCTCCACAGCACGCTGAGAGGAAGCTCCCCAGGCTCTCCCCTGCTGATACACGGTAGAAGAGGGTTGAAAAGAGAGGGGGGGCACATAATTAGGCGCAAAAAAGTATATAAACAGCAGCTATTGGGTTAACATTAAGTTACTGTGTTATTCCTGGGTTATATAGCGCTGGGGTGTGTGCTGGCATACTCTCTCTCTGTCTCTCCAAAGGGCCTCGTGGGGGAACTGTCTTCAGAAAGGACATTCCCTGTGTGTGTGGTGTGTCGGTACGCTTGTGTCGACATGTCTGATGTGGAAGGCTATGTGGGAGAGGAGCGGGAGCAAATGAATGTGGTGTCTCCGCCGACGGCGCCGACACCTGATTGGATGGATATGTGGAAGGTTTAAATGATAATGTTAATTCTTTGCATAAAAGATTAGACAAGGCTGATGCATTGGGACAGTCAGGGTCTCAACCCGTGCCTGATCCTATGTCGCAGGGACAGTCGGGGTCTCATAAGCGCCCACTATCCCAAATTGTTGACACAGATACCGACATGGATTCTGACTCCAGTGTCGATTACGATGATGCAAAGTTACAGCCAAAGTTGGCTAAATCACTCCGATATATGATTATAGCAATTAAGGAGGTTTTGCACATTACAGAGGAAACCCCTGTCCCTGACACAAGGGTTTATATGTATAAGGGAAAGAAACCTGAGGCAACTTTTCCCCCCTTACTCGAACTGAATGAGTTATGTGAAAAAGCTTGGGAATCTCCAGATAAAAAACTGCAGATTTCCAAACGGATTCTTATGGCGTATCCTTTCCCGCCAACGGATAGGTTACGATGGGAATCCTCCCCTAGGGTGGACAAAGCTTTAACTCGCTTATCCAAAAAGGTAGCCCTGCCGTCCCAGGATACGGCTACCCTCAAGGATGCTGCTGATCGCAAACAGGAGGGTACCCTGAAGTCCATTTATACACATTCAGGTACCTTGCTCAGACCGGCAGTCGCGTCGGCCTGGGTCTGTAGTGCAGTAGCGGCATGGACTGATACCTTATCAGAGGAGTTTGATACCCTGGATAGGGATACTGTTTTATTGACCCTGGGGCATATTAAAGACGCTGTCCTTTATATGAGAGATGCTCAAAGAGACATTAGTCTGCTGGGTTCTAGAATAAACGCTATGTCGATTTCTGCCAGAAGGGTCCTGTGGACTCGGCAATGGACAGGTGATGCCGACTCAAAACGGCATATGGAGGTTTTACCTTACAGGGGTGAGGAATTGTTCGGTGAAGGTCTATCGGACCTGGTCTCCACAGCTACGGCTGGAGAGTCAAATTTTTTGCCTTATGTTCCCTCACAGCCTAAGAGAGCACCGCATTATCAAATGCAGTCCTTTCATTCACAAAGAAACAAGAAAGTCCGAGGTGCGTCCCTTCTTGCCAGAGGGAGGGGCAGAGGAAAGAAGCTGCACAATACAGCTAGTTCCCAGGAACAGAAGTCCTCCCCGGCCTCTGCAAAATCCACCGCATGACGCTGGGGCTCCACTGGCAGAGTCGGGGCCAGTGGGGGCGCGTCTTCGGAATTTAAGCCACATGTGGGTTCACTCCCAGGTGGATCCCTGGGCAATAGAAATTGTGTCTCAGGGTTACAAGCTGGAATTCGAAGAGGTGCCTCCTCGCCGGTTTTTCAAATCGGCCCTACCGTCTTCCCCCCTAGAGTGGGAGATAGTGTTAAATGCAATACAAAAATGGTATCTTCAGCAGGTGGTGGTCGAGGTTCCCCTCCTTCAACAGGAAAGGGGGTGTTATTCGACCATGTTTGTGGTTCCGAAACCGGACGGTTCGGTCAGACCCATATTGAATTTAAAATCTCTGACCCTATACTTGAAGAGGTTCAAGTTCAAGATGGAATCGCTAAGAGCGGTCATTGCCAGCCTGGAAGGGGGGGATTTTATGGTGTCACTGGACATAAAGGATGCGTACCTTCATGTCCCCATTTATCCACCTCATCAGGCGTACCTAAGATTTGCGGTACAGGACTGTCATTACCAATTTCAGACGTTGCCGTTTGGTCTCTCAACGGCTCCGAGGATTTTCACCAAGGAAATGGCGGAAATGATGGTGCACCTGCGCAAGCAGGGTGTCACAATTATCCCGTACTTGGACGATCTCCTCATAAAAGCGAGATCAAGAGAGCAGTTGCTGAACAGCGTATCTCTTTCACTGAAAGTTTTACAACAACACGGCTGGATTCTCAATATCCCAAAGTCGCAGTTGGTTCCTACGACTCGTCTGCCCTTCTTGGGCATGATTTTGGACACGACCCAGAAAAGGGTTTATCTTCCAATAGAAAAAGCCCAGGAACTTATGACTCTGGTCAGGAACCTTTTGAAAACAAGACAGGTGTCCGTGCATCATTGCACTCGAGTCCTGGGAAAGATGGTGGCCTCATACGAGGCCATTCCCTTTGGCAGGTTCCATGCGAGGACTTTCCAATGGGATCTGTTGGACAAGTGGTCCGGATCACATCTACAGATGCATCGGTTGATCACCCTGTCCCCCAGGACCAGGGTGTCACTCCTGTGGTGGCTGCAGAGTGCTCACCTTCTCGAGGGCCGCAGATTCGGCATTCAGGATTGGATCCTGGTGACCACGGACGCAAGCCTCCGCGGTTGGGGAGCAGTCACACAGGGAAGAAATTTCCAGGGTCTTTGGTCAAGTCAAGAGACTTGTCTGCACATCAACATCCTGGAACTAAGGGCCATATACAACGCCCTACGTCAAGCGGAGGCCTTACTTCGCGACCAACCAGTTCTGATCCAGTCAGACAACATCACCGCAGTGGCTCATGTAAACCGCCAAGGCGGCACAAGGAGCAGAGCGGCAATGGCGGAAGCCACCAGGATTCTTCGCTGGGCGGAGAATCATGTAAGTGCACTGTCAGCAGTGTTCATTCCGGGAGTGGACAACTGGGAAGCAGACTTCCTCAGCAGACACGACCTACACCCGGGAGAGTGGGGACATCATACAGAAGTCTTCGCACTGATTGTGAGTCGGTGGGAACTGCCACAGATAGACATGATGGCGTCCCGCCTCAACAAAAAGCTGCAGAGGTATTGCACCAGGTCAAGAGACCCTCAGGCAGTAGCGGTAGACGCCCTCGTGACACCGTGGGTGTTTCTGGTCCGTCTATGTATTTCCTCCTCTTCCTCTCATACCAAAGGTGTTGAGAATAGTAAGAAGAAAAGGAGTGAGAACAATCCTCGTTGTTCCAGATTGGCCACGACGGACCTGGTATCCAGATCTGCAGGAAATGCTCACGGAAGATCCGTGGCCTCTTCCTCTAAGGCAGGACCTGTTGCAACAGGGTCCCTATCTGTTCCAAGACTTACCATGGCTGCGTTTGACGGCATGGTGGTTGAACGCCGGATCCTAGCGGAAAAAGGTATTCCGGTGGAGGTTATCCCTACGCTGATAAAGGCTAGGAAGGAAGTAACAGCAAAACATTATCACCGTATATGGCGAAGATATGTTTCTTGGTGTGAGGCCAGGAATGCTCATACGGAAGAATTCCATCTGGGCCGTTTCCTTCACTTCCTACAAACTGGAGTGGATTTGAGCCTTAAATTATGCTCCATTAAGGTCCAGATTTCGGCCCTATCCATTTTCTTTCAAAAAGAATTGGCTTCTCTGCCAGAAGTTCAGACTTTTGTTAAGGGAGTACTGCATATTCAGCCTCCGTTTGTGCCTCCGGTGGCGCCTTGGGACCTTAATGTGGTCTTGGGCTTCCTAAAGTCACACTGGTTTGAACCACTGAAAACGGTGGAGTTGAAATATCTCACTTGGAAGGTGGTCATGTTATTAGCCCTGGCTTCGGCTAGGCGAGTGTCGGAATTAGCGGCTTTATCACATAAAAGCCCCTATCTGGTTTTCCATATGGATAGAGCGGAATTGCGGACACGTCCTCAGTTCCTGCCAAAAGTGGTTTCATCCTTTCATATGAACCAGCCTATTGTGGTGCCTGTGGCTACACGGGACTTAGAGGATTCCGAGTCCCTTGATGTGGTCAGGGCTTTGAAAATTTATGTAGCCAGGACGGCTAGAGTCCGAAAAACAGAAGCACTGTTTGTTCTGTATGCAGCCAACAAGCTTGGTGGCCCTGCTTCAAAGCAGACTCTTGCTCGCTGGATCTGTAACACGATTCAGCAGGCGCATTCTACGGTAGGATTGCTGTTACCTAAATCGATCAAGGCCCATTCCACTAGGAAAGTGGGCTCTTCTTGGGCGGCTGCCCGAGGGGTCCTGGCTCTACAGCTGTGTCGAGCTGCTACTTGGTCGGGTACAAACACCTTTGCAAAATTCTATAAGTTTGATACCCTGGCTGAGGAGGACCTCATGTTTGCTCAATCGGTGCTGCAGAGTCATCCGCACTCTCCCGCCCGTTTGGGAGCTTTGGTATAATCCCCATGGTCCTTACGGAGTCCCCAGCATCCTCTAGGATGTTAGAGAAAATAAGATTTTACTTACCGGTAAATCTATTTCTCGTAGTCCGTAGAGGATGCTGGGCGCCCGTCCCAAGTGCGGACTTCTTCTGCAATACTTGTATATAGTTATTGCTTCAATAAGGGTTACGTTATTGTTGTATCGGGCGTGAACTGATGCTATGTTATTGTCATACTGTTTACTGGATTGTTATCACAAGTTATACAGTGTGAATGGTGTGGCTGGTATGAATCTTGCCCTTGGATTAACAAAAATCCTTTCATCGTACTGTCCATCTCCTCAGGGCACAGTTCTCTAACTGAGGTCTGGAGAAGGGGCAGAGAGGGAGGAGCCAGTGCACACCAGGAACTAAATTCTTTCTTGGGGTGCCTATGTCTTCTGCAGAGCCGTATCTCCCCATGGTCCTTACGGAGTCCCCAGCATCCTCTACGGACTACGAGAAATAGATTTACCGGTAAGTAAAATCTTATTTTTTTTACTTATGAACGTGATCCTTTGCCTTGTTGTTCTCCACACAGAACTTTGTCACTCTCTTGCAGACCTAGTGAAGACCAGGGCCCCCATCAGACTAATCATGTGTTACATAGTGCTAATAGTGTCATAGTAGGTTCCACATATGGGAAACCCCATAAATATTTGTATAGGCCATGGAGCCCACTAATGTTCCACTAATGCACAATATGTCTAAAAGAGCAGCAATTCAGGGAAATACACATGAACAAATAGTGGGGCATATGTAATAGGGTTCGAGCTTGTCAGACGTGCGGGATGCTGACCGATCTCGGATGTTATTTTTAAAGCAGCAATCATTTACAAGGCATGTCTAAGACTGAGCTGACCATCTTCCCTCCCTCCCGCATAACCTCACCTCCCACTATTTAATTATCTATTTATGGCATTACTATCTTCCTCTAGCTCCTAAGTGCGCTGTCTTGGAGTAATCCTTGACTCCTACCTCTCCTTCAAACCACACATTCAGTACCTCTTACAAACCTGCTGTTTCCATCTCAAAAACATTTCCAGGATCAGACCCTTTCCTACCCAAGATGCTACTAAGCCACTCATCCACTCACTGGTCATCTCCAGATAGGACTACTATAATCTCATCCTTTCTGAGCTCCCTGACATACACCGCTCTCCACTCCAATCTATCCTCATTGCTGCTGCCATCTCATCTTGATCACCAAACATACTAGATCCTACTCCCTTCTTTTACAAACCCTTCACTGGCTCCCCTTCCCATTCAGAATCCAATTCAAGCTTCTCACACTCCCATTCAAAGCCCTCACCCACTCTTCTCCCTCTTATATCTCTGACCTCATCGCTCTCTACACTCCCACCCATCGTGTTCCCTCTGCTAATGCACGCCGCCTCTCCTGCCAACTGATACCTAAAAATTTTTGCACATGCTGCTCCATATGTCTGTAATTCTCTACCTCTCCCCATCCAACTCTCCACCTCTCTACAAAACTTCAAGCAGGCTTTAAAGATATACTTCTTCACCAAACCCAGCCAACTGTCCTCCTAACCCTTTTGTCTACACTCATGTTCTACCCCTTCTGTGTCACCTCAGTCTGTTAGCCCTTCACCTTTTAGATTGTAAGCTCACAAGAGTACTGCCTTCTCCCCTCATGTGCCTTTCCTTGTCTTACTTACACTGTTGTATACTCAATACTCCCTTTGATGGCACCTAACTCCTTGTTTTCTAACTATAGCTATAGCCAGTCAGCTCCTAACACTCTTTTTTTCAAACCCATGACAGCAGCTGATTGGCTGGAGCACCATTTAACATTTGGAACATGTGATAACAAGAATATCACTCATTAAATCTGCCCCATAGTGATCACAGCATAGTTCTGTACTGTGTCTATACAGTTGCCTTACTGTAGCCATTCATTGTAAATTTCGATCCATTATTTTTTTTATTGGGCTAAATATATACATATACTGTACTTTTTAAGTTGTAGAGTGCATTTGATACTCATATATTTATAGAATCATACTTTCAGTTATTAGTAACATACTTACAGGGATCTGACAGCAGGTCTTTGTTAAAATGTTTTCAAACGAGAGTTGTGAATTCAAACAAATCCAATAGCGGACTGTGATGCTTATTAAGGAAACATATTCCATGCTGAGTTACTTTGTTTAGGAGACTTAAAGGGATTTGTGAACACAAACAGGTTCCAAGTGACTGTTTCATTCCGTGAGAAGGACTTGTTCTCAAGCCATCAATCAAATATATCTCCCTGCCAGATTATCTTTTTTTACAATGAGTGTATTATTAGACCAAAGTAATAGATAATTTGCCCTAGCATTATATATTGAAAGAGATTATGGAACTCCAATAGAACATATTTAATATTTGAAACAAGTGCATTTTCTATCATTATCCATTATATTAAAAGGATGTTAAGAAAAAGTGGGTGTGGACTTAGGGGGTCATTCTGAGTTGATCGTAGCAGGAACTTTGTTAGCAGTTGGGCAAAACCATGTGCACTGCAGGGGAGGCAGATATAACATGTGCAGAGAGAGTAAGATTTGGGTGAGTTATTTTGTTTCTGTGCAGGGTAAATACTGGCTGCTTTATTTTTACACTGTAATTTAGATTTCAGATTGAACACACCACACCCAAATCTAACTCTCTCTGCACATGTTATATCTGCCCCCCCTGCAGTGCACATGGTTTTGCCCAACTGCTAACAAAGTATCTGCTGCGATCGACTCAGAATTACCCCCTTAATGTCAAAGTAATACTGTATATAGGGCCTAATTCAAGGTTGATTGCAAAATAACATTTTCCCCTAATGTGCAAAAAAACGTGCACTGCTGGTGGGGCAGATACAATATGTGCAGAGAGAGTTAGATTTGGATGGGTTATATTGTTTCTGTGCAGGGTAAATACTGGCTGCTTTTTTTTTAACAGTGCAATTTAGATTTCAGTTTGAACACACCCCACCCAAATCAAACTCTCTCTGCACATGTTATATCTGTCTCAACCGCAGTGCACATGGTTTTTCCCATTAGGGGAAAACGAGTTTTATGGTAAGAACTTACCCTTGTTAAAACGCTTTCTGCGATGTACACTGGGCTCCACAAGTCTGGACAATGGGGTGTAGAGTAAGATCTTGATCCGAGGCACCAACAGGCTCAAAGCTTTGACTGTTCCCAGAATGTACAGCGCCGCCTCCTCTATATCCCCGCCTCCCAGCACAGGGGCTCAGTTTAGTTAACCAGCCCAATGCAGCAGCAGGAAAAGAGACTACAACGGTTAGTAGCCACATACACCACACTCTCACGACAAGAGAAGTGTCAGCGGCTAATGCCATATCAACCCAAAGAAGCTAAGTGCGTCAGGGTGGGTGCCTTGTGGAGCCCAGTGTACCTCGCAGAAAGAGTTTTAACAAGGGTAAGTTCTTACCATAAAACTCATTTTCTGCTGCGGGGTACACTGGGCTCCACAAGTCTGGACAATGGGGATGTCCTAAAGCAGTTCCTTATGGGAGGGGACGCACTGTAGCGGGCACAAGAACCCACCATCCAAAGTAAGCATCCTGGGAAGTGGCAGTATCGAAGGCATAGAACCTTATGAACGTGTTCCCGGAGGACCACGTAGCCGCCTTGCACAATTGGTCAAGGGTCGCACCACGTTGGGCCACCCAAGAAGATCCAACAGACCGAGTAGAATGGGCCATAATGTGAACAGGAGCTGGCAGACCAGCCTTCACATAAGCATGCTCAATCACCATTCTAATCCACCTGGCCAGGGTCTACTTGTGAGCAGGCCAGCCACGTTTGTGAAATCCAAACAAAACAAAGAGAGAATAAGACTTTCGAATAGAAGCAGTTCTCTTCACATAGATACAGAGAGCCCGTACCACATCCAAAGACCGCTCTTTGGGAGACAAATCAGGAGAAACAAAAGCTGGAACCACAATCTCCTGATTAAGGTGGAACAAAGAAACCACCTTAGATAAATATCCGGGACGAGTCCTAAGAACCGCCCGGTCACGGTGAAAAATCAGATATGGGGAACTACAAGACAAGGTACCCAAATCCGACACTCTTCTAGCAGAGGCAATAGCCAGCAAGAACACCACCTTAAGGGAAAGCCACTTAAGGTCAGCTTGAACCAAGAGGTTCAACTGGAGGCTCCTGCAATGCCTCCAAAGCCACCAACAAATCCCAAGGAGCCAAAGGCGGGACATAGGGAGGTTGGATACGCAACACACCCTGAGTGAAAGTATGAACATCAGGTAAAGTCGCAATTTTTCTCTGAAACCACACCAACAAGGCAGAAATATGAACCTTGAGGGAGGCCAGACACAGGCCTAAATCTAGGCCCTGCTGTAGAAAAGCCAAAAGTTTGGCTGTACTAAACTTGGAAGCGTCATAATGGTTAGATGCTCACCAAACAAAGTAGGAATGCCAGACCCGATGGTAAATCCAAGCAGAGGCCGGTTTCCGGGCCCGCAACATAGTTTTAATGACCTCTTCAGAAAAACCCTTAGCTCTTAAGATGGAAGCTTCAAGAGCCACGCCGTCAAACACAGCCGGGCTAGGTCCTGGTAGACACAGGGGCCCTGAACGAGGAGGTCTGGGCGTTGTGGAAGTAGAAGTGGACGCTCTGACGATAGGCCTTGCAGGTCTGAGAACCAGTGCCGTCTGGGCCACGCCGGAGCTATGAGAAGCAGATTTCCTTTTTCTTGCTTGAACTTCCGAATTACCCTGGGCAGGAGTGACACAGGAGGGAACACGTATGGCAGCCGAAACCTCCACGGCACTGCCAGCGCATCCACGAATGCTGCTTGAGGATCCCTTGTCCTTGCTCTGAAGACAGGAACCTTGTGATTGTGTCGAGACGCCATCAGATCCACATCTGGAAGACCCCACCTTTCCACGAGGAGTTGAAACACTTCTGGATGGAGGCCCCACTCGCCGGCATGCACGTCCTGACGACTGAGAAAGTCCGCTTCCCAATTCAGGATTCCCGGAATGAATATTGCCGATATTGCCGGTAGATGGCGTTCTGCCCAACGTAGAATCCGTGAGGCTTTCTTCATTGCCAAACGGCTTTGAGTGCCGCCTTGATGATTTATGTAAGCCGCTGTGGTGGCGTTGTCCGACTGTACTTGAACAGGATGGTTCTGAATCAAATGCTGGGCTAGGTTCAATGCATTGAAGACCGCCCGCAATTCCAGAATGTTGATCGAGAGGAGAGATTCTCCTTGGTCCACCGACCCTGCAAGAAGTGCTGCTCCAGCACCACGCCCCAACCTCTTAGACTGGTATCTGTCGTCAACAGGACCCAGTTGGATATCCAGAAGGGACGGCCTCTGCCAATTGTTGGTCCTGGAGCCACCAGAGCAGCGACAGACGGACCTCCGGAGTCAAAGAGATCATTTGAGACCTGATCCGGTGAGGCTGGCCGCCCACTTGGCTAGAATCAGCTTCTGGAGGGGGCGAGAATGGAATTGAGCATACGCCACCATGTCGAATGCTGATACCATGAGGCACAGCACCTGCATTGCCGAATGTATCGACACTTGCGGACGAGAAAGGAAGCAACGAATCCTGTCCTGAAGTTTCAGGACTTTCTCCTGAGACAAAAACAACCTCTGGTTGTGAGTGTCCAACAGCGCTCCCAGATGCACCATGCTCTGAGCAGGGACTAGGGAGGATTTCTTCCAGTTGATGAGCCACCCGTGGACTTGTAGAAACCGGACCGTCATATCCAGATGATGCAGGAGAAGATCTGGGGAATTTGCCAGGATTAACAAGTCGTCCAGATACGGCAGTATCCTGACCCCTTGACGGCGGAGTACCACCGTCATCTCCGCCATAACTTTGGTGAAGACTCGCGGAGCCGTTGTTAAACCAAAAGGTAACGCCCGAAACTGGTAATGGAGGTTTCCAATAGCGAACCTCAGGTATTGTTGATGTGACACTGCTATAGGAATATGCAGGTAAGCACCCTGTATGTCCAGGGAGACCATGTAGTCCCCAGGTTCCAAGGCCAGAACTATAGAGAGAAGGGTTTCCATACGGAACTTGGAAACCTTCACAAATTTGTTCAGTGCCTTGAGGTTGAGAATGGGCCGGGAGGCCCCATTTGGTTTCGGGAATAGAAACAGCGGAGAATAGTACCCCCGGCCCCTCTGAGCAAGAGGCACCTGTACTACGACTCCTGTATCCAGGAGGGTCTGTACCACGGAATGCAGAGTGTTTGCCTTTGTCTGGTTCGACGGGACGTCTGTCTGGCAAAACCGATGAGGGGGTCGGTTTTTGAAGGCTATGGCGTAACCTCGAGTGACGACTTTCCGTACCCAGGCATCTGAAGTGGTCTTCAACCATTCCTGGGTATACCCTAGAAGCCGGCCCCCGACCCTGGGATCCCCCAGGGGGAGGCCCGCCCCGTCATGTGGCAGGCTTATCGGTCTTGGCTGCTGGCTGACGGGCAGCCCAGGCTCTTTTGGGCTTCGGCTTACCAGGTTTGGAAGTGCGGCCTGCTTATGGTACACCTGACCTTTTGCTTTACCTGAAGGATGAAAGGGGCGAAAGGACGTGCCTTTGGCCTTCGACACAGAAGGAGCTGTATTAGGCAGACAGGCAGTTTTGGCAGTAGCCAAGTCAGCCACTATCTTATTTAAGTCCTCCCCAAACAGAATATCCCCCTTGAAAGGGAGTACCTCCAGGTACCTACCTACCTTTGATAAAGTCACGTGACCGTGACGAAATGCGTCAGGACTCCGCCTTCTGCACACCTGGTCCAGGTGAACAATCCCAGTGCAACTCACATCGCTGCACCCTTATCAGCGCTCACCGGCTCATTATTACAAGAAGCCGCATTTTCATCTCTCGTCACTCCCCGCCCGGTAGCCACCACGGAAATACGAGACTGCCATACACTCATCTACAGCGGCAGGTGTCTAACACCGGGTATTTGACAAATCCTCTCATCTGTGCAGTACAGTGGGCAACGCAGGACTCATTAGCCGGGGACGCTCGGCTAATTACACCAGCCCATTCTGGAGAGGTATTACATGCATTATTATCTATCCGGTGAATGATAGAGCTTATTATCTGGAACTATGCTCATCCGTGTTTACATCTTTCTTCTTTGCACTGTTAAATTGGATTTGATTCATCACCTGAGACAGATATAGGTGTGCATTCAATTTTATTAATTGATTGTCTTTTACGAGATTAAACATTTAAACCTTTCATACACGTTGTGCTCTCTGTTTTTACACAACTCCTGACATACAGCGCGGCCACTTTTGTTGTTCTTTAGTATCTGAGTCAGAACCTGTGGGGTCAGTGTATGTGCTGTCTTCATCAGACGAGGTGTCAGTGACAGCAGTGGATTGTGAGGAGACGAGTGCTCGCTTAGAGGACCTCTTGCACTCAGGCGAGCGTTGGTCAGACTTTTTAGTAGTCAGGGACTGGTTCAACTTCTTTAATTGAGCATATAAATCGTCCGCCCACGGCGGGTTAGCTGCAGGGACCACATACGGTTTTACCGGCATTGGGGGTCCCATAGGGGGTGTTAGTTTATGAACTAGCGTATGCAGAAGTGTGGAAAAAGCGGCCCACGGAGGGTCAGTATGTGCCTCCGTTGCCACAGTCCCACTGGGGGGCAAGGAGCCCCCAGAACCAGAGCCCACAGCTGCTATATTCTCCCCATATGTGCCTGTGGCTTCAGCAACACCAGCAGTGTGTTCCGCCCCAGAACCGTTACCTTCAGAAGCAGACATGATATAACTTGCAGTATGAGGTAACACAGTACAATTATTAGCAGCACTATATCCCTAAACCCAAACCCCTACGCAGTGTAGTCAGCACCAGCAGAGATAAAGGAGAGATATGGTGACTAAATCACAGAGAAAAATACGTAATACAGTATATCTTTGTGAAAATCCTATATTAAATAGCCCCCTCAGGTTATAGAATATAGGGATAGCAAGTTGAGTGAAAGTCACGAGATGGACACCACTCAGCTATCAATGCACACACAAATAGTCACAGTTTATACAATGCAGAGGTTATTACAGACAATAATACTGCACTGGACTAGCTTACACAGCTATATAGTCAATAGATATAACACTACACAGTAAGAAACTGGATGTATATCACAGGGTAATTGTACTATAAACTAGAGATGAGCGCCTGAAATTTTTCGGGTTTTGTGTTTTGGTTTTGGGTTCGGTTCCGCGGCCGTGTTTTGGGTTCGAACGCGTTTTGGCAAAACCTCACCGAATTTTTTTTGTCGGATTCGGGTGTGTTTTGGATTCGGGTGTTTTTTTCAAAAAACACTAAAAAACAGCTTAAATCATAGAATTTGGGGGTCATTTTGATCCCAAAGTATTATTAACCTCAAAAACCATAATTTACACTCATTTTCAGTCTATTCTGAATACCTCACACCTCACAATATTATTTTTAGTCCTAAAATTTGCACCGAGGTCGCTGTGTGAGTAAGATAAGCGACCCTAGTGGCCGACACAAACACCGGGCCCATCTAGGAGTGGCACTGCAGTGTCACGCAGGATGTCCCTTCCAAAAAACCCTCCCCAAACAGCACATGACGCAAAGAAAAAAAGAGGCGCAATGAGGTAGCTGTGTGAGTAAGATTAGCGACCCTAGTGGCCGACACAAACACCGGGCCCATCTAGGAGTGGCACTGCAGTGTCACGCAGGATGGCCCTTCCAAAAAACCCTCCCCAAACAGCACATGACGCAAAGAAAAAAAGAGGCGCAATGAGGTAGCTGTGTGAGTAAGATTAGCGACCCTAGTGGCCGACACAAACACCGGGCCCATCTAGGAGTGGCACTGCAGTGTCACGCAGGATGTCCCTTCCAAAAAACCCTCCCCAAACAGCACATGACGCAAAGAAAAAAAGAGGCGCAATGAGGTAGCTGTGTGAGTAAGATTAGCGACCCTAGTGGCCGACACAAACACCGGGCCCATCTAGGAGTGGCACTGCAGTGTCACGCAGGATGTCCCTTCCAAAAAACCCTCCCCAAACAGCACATGACGCAAAGAAAAAAAGAGGCGCAATGAGGTAGCTGACTGTGTGAGTAAGATTAGCGACCCTAGTGGCCGACACAAACACCGGGCCCATCTAGGAGTGGCACTGCAGTGTCACGCAGGATGTCCCTTCCAAAAAACCCTCCCCAATCAGCACATGATGCAAAGAAAAAGAAAAGAAAAAAGAGGTGCAAGATGGAATTGTCCTTGGGCCCTCCCACCCACCCTTATGTTGTATAAACAAAACAGGACATGCACACTTTAACCAACCCATCATTTCAGTGACAGGGTCTGCCACACGACTGTGACTGATATGACGGGTTGGTTTGGACCCCCCCCAAAAAAGAAGCAATTAATCTCTCCTTGCACAAACTGGCTCTACAGAGGCAAGATGTCCACCTCATCTTCACCCTCCGATATATCACCATGTACATCCCCCTCCTCACAGATTATCAATTCGTCCCCACTGGAATCCACCATCTCAGCTCCCTGTGTACTTTGTGGAGGCCATTGCTGCTGGTCAATGTCTCCGCGGAGGAATTGATTATAATTCATTTTAATGAACATCATCTTCTCCACATTTTCTGGATGTAACCTCGTACGCCGATTGCTGACAAGGTGAGCGGCGGCACTAAACACTCTTTCGGAGTACACACTTGTGGGAGGGCAACTTAGGTAGAATAAAGCCAGTTTGTGCAAGGGCCTCCAAATTGCCTCTTTTTCCTGCCAGTATAAGTACGGACTGTGTGACGTGCCTACTTGGATGCGGTCACTCATATAATCCTCCACCATTCTATCAATGTTGAGAGAATCATATGCAGTGACAGTAGACGACATGTCCGTAATCGTTGTCAGGTCCTTCAGTCCGGACCAGATGTCAGCATCAGCAGTCGCTCCAGACTGCCCTGCATCACCGCCAGCAGGTGGGCTCGGAATTCTGAGCCTTTTCCTCGCACCCCCAGTTGCGGGAGAATGTGAAGGAGGAGATGTTGACAGGTCGCGTTCCGCTTGACTTGACAATTTTGTCACCAGCAGGTCTTTCAACCCCAGCAGACTTGTGTCTGCCGGAAAGAGAGATCCAAGGTAGGCTTTAAATCTAGGATCGAGCACGGTGGCCAAAATGTAGTGCTCTGATTTCAACAGATTGACCACCCGTGAATCCTTGTTAAGCGAATTAAGGGCTGCATCCACAAGTCCCACATGCCTAGCGGAATCGCTCCCTTTTAGCTCCTTCTTCAATGCCTCCAGCTTCTTCTGCAAAAGCCTGATGAGGGGAATGACCTGACTCAGGCTGGCAGTGTCTGAACTGACTTCACGTGTGGCAAGTTCAAAGGGCATCAGAACCTTGCACAACGTTGAAATCATTCTCCACTGCACTTGAGACAGGTGCATTCCACCTCCTATATCGTGCTCAATTGTATAGGCTTGAATGGCCTTTTGCTGCTCCTCCAACCTCTGAAGCATATAGAGGGTTGAATTCCACCTCGTTACCACTTCTTGCTTCAGATGATGGCAGGGCAGGTTCAGTAGTTTTTGGTGGTGCTCCAGTCTTCTGTACGTGGTGCCTGTACGCCGAAAGTGTCCCGCAATTCTTCTGGCCACCGACAGCATCTCTTGCACGCCCCTGTCGTTTTTTAAAAAATTCTGCACCACCAAATTCAAGGTATGTGCAAAACATGGGACGTGCTGGAATTTGCCCATATTTAATGCACACACAATATTGCTGGCGTTGTCCGATGCCACAAATCCACAGGAGAGTCCAATTGGGGTAAGCCATTCCGCGATGATCTTCCTCAGTTGCCGTAAGAGGTTTTCAGCTGTGTGCGTATTCTGGAAAGCGGTGATACAAAGCGTAGCCTGCCTAGGAAAGAGTTGGCGTTTGCGAGATGCTGCTACTGGTGCCGCCGCTGCTGTTCTTGCGGCGGGAGTCCATACATCTACCCAGTGGGCTGTCACAGTCATATAGTCCTGACCCTGCCCTGCTCCCCTTGTCCACATGTCCGTGGTTAAGTGGACATTGGGTACAACTGCATTTTTTAGGACACTGGTGAGTCTTTTTCTGACGTCCGTGTACATTCTCGGTATCGCCTGCCTAGAGAAGTGGAACCTAGATGGTATTTGGTAACGGGGGCACACTGCCTCAATAAATTGTCTAGTTCCCTGTGAACTAACGGCGGATACCGGACGCACGTCTAACACCAACATAGTTGTCAAGGCCTCAGTTATCCGCTTTGCAGTAGGATGACTGCTGTGATATTTCATCTTCCTCGCAAAGGACTGTTGAACAGTCAATTGCTTACTGGAAGTAGTACAAGTGGGCTTACGACTTCCCCTCTGGGATGACCATCGACTCCCAGCGGCAACAACAGCAGCGCCAGCAGCAGTAGGCGTTACACGCAAGGATGCATCGGAGGAATCCCAGGCAGGAGAGGACTCGTCAGAATTGCCAGTGACATGGCCTGCAGGACTATTGGCATTCCTGGGGAAGGAGGAAATTGACACTGAGGGAGTTGGTGGGGTGGTTTGCGTGAGCTTGGTTACAAGAGGAAGGGATTTACTGGTCAGTGGACTGCTTCCGCTGTCACCCAAAGTTTTTGAACTTGTCACTGACTTATTATGAATGCGCTGCAGGTGACGTATAAGGGAGGATGTTCCGAGGTGGTTAACGTCCTTACCCCTACTTATTACAGCTTGACAAAGGGAACACACGGCTTGACACCTGTTGTCCGCATTTCTGGTGAAATACCTCCACACCGAAGAGCTGATTTTTTTGGTATTTTCACCTGGCATGTCAACGGCCATATTCCTCCCACGGACAACAGGTGTCTCCCCGGGTGCCTGACTTAAACAAACCACCTCACCATCAGAATCCTCCTGGTCAATTTCCTCCCCAGCGCCAGCAACACCCATATCCTCCTCATCCTGGTGTACTTCAACACTGACATCTTCAATCTGACTATCAGGAACTGGACTGCGGGTGCTCCTTCCAGCACTTGCAGGGGGCGTGCAAATGGTGGAAGGCGCATGCTCTTCACGTCCAGTGTTGGGAAGGTCAGGCATCGCAACCGACACAATTGGACTCTCCTTGTGGATTTGGGATTTCGAAGAATGCACAGTTCTTTGCTGTGCTGCTTTTGCCAGCTTGAGTCTTTTCATTTTTCTAGCGAGAGGCTGAGTGCTTCCATCCTCATGTGAAGCTGAACCACTAGCCATGAACATAGGCCAGGGCCTCAGCCGTTCCTTGCCACTCCGTGTGGTAAATGGCATATTGGCAAGTTTACGCTTCTCCTCCGACAATTTTATTTTAGGTTTTGGAGTCCTTTTTTTTCTGATATTTGGTGTTTTGGATTTGACATGCTCTGTACTATGACATTGGGCATCGGCCTTGGCAGACGACGTTGCTGGCATTTCATCGTCTCGGCCATGACTAGTGGCAGCAGCTTCAGCACGAGGTGGAAGTGGATCTTGATCTTTCCCTAATTTTGGAACCTCAACATTTTTGTTCTCCATATTTTAATAGGCACAACTAAAAGGCACCTCAGGTAAACAATGGAGATGGATACTAGTATACAATTATGGACTGCCTGCCGACTGCAGACACAGAGGTAGCCACAGCCGTGAACTACCGTACTGTACTGTGTCTGCAGCTAATATAGACTGGTTGATAAAGAGAAGATGTCTATGTAACTATGTATGTATAAAGAAGACTGAAAAAAATCCACGGTTAGGTGGTATACAATTATGGACGGACTGCCTGCCGAGTGCAGACACAGAGGTAGCCACAGCCGTGAACTACCGTACTGTACTGTGTCTGCAGCTAATATAGACTGGTTGATAAAGAGAAGATGTCTATGTAACTATGTATGTATAAAGAAGAATGAAAAAAAACCACGGTTAGGTGGTATACAATTATGGACGGACTGCCTGCCGAGTGCAGACACAGAGGTAGCCACAGCCGTGAACTACCGTACTGTACTGTGTCTGCAGCTAATATAGACTGGTTGATAAAGAGAAGATGTCTATGTAACTATGTATGTATAAAGAAGAATGAAAAAAATCCACGGTTAGGTGGTATTACAATTATGGACGGACTGCCTGCCGAGTGCAGAGACACAGAGGTAGCCACAGCCGTGAACTACCGTACTGTGTCTGCTGCGACTGGATGATAAATGATATAAAAAATATATATATATCACTACTACAGCCGGACAGGTATATATTATATATTATATAATGACGGACCTGCTGGACACTGTCTGTCAGCAGAATGAGTTTTATTTTTATAGAATAAAAAAAAAAAAAACACACAAGTGAAGTCACACGACGAGTGTTTAACTTTTTCAGGCAATCACAATATAAGTATACTACTAACTATACTGGTGGTCAGTGTGGTCAGGTCACTGGTCAGTCACACTGGCAGTGGCACTCCTGCAGCAAAAGTGTGCACTGTTTAATTTTAATATAATATGTACTCCTGGCTCCTGCTATAACCTATAACTGGCACTGCAGTAGTGCTCCCCAGTCTCCCCCACAATTATAAGCTGTGTGAGCTGAGCAGTCAGACAGATATATAATATATATAGATGATGCAGCACACTGGCCTGAGCCTGAGCAGTGCACACAGATATGGTATGTGACTGACTGAGTCACTGTGTGTATCGCTTTTTTCAGGCAGAGAACGGATATATTAAATAAACTGCACTGTGTGTCTGGTGGTCACTCACTATATAATATATTATGTACTCCTGGCTCCTGCTATAACCTATAACTGGCACTGCAGTAGTGCTCCCCAGTCTCCCCCACAATTATAAGCTGTGTGAGCTGAGCAGTCAGACAGATATATATAATATTATATATAGATAATAGATGATGCAGCACACTGGCCTGAGCCTGAGCAGTGCACACAGATATGGTATGTGACTGACTGAGTCACTGTGTGTATCGCTTTTTTCAGGCAGAGAACGGATATATTAAATAAACTGCACTGTGTGTCTGGTGGTCACTCACTATATAATATATTATGTACTCCTGGCTCCTGCTATAACCTATAACTGGCACTGCAGTAGTGCTCCCCAGTCTCCCCCACAATTATAAGCTGTGTGAGCTGAGCAGTCAGACAGATATATATAATATTATATATAGATAATAGATGATGCAGCACACTGGCCTGAGCCTGAGCAGTGCACACAGATATGGTATGTGACTGACTGAGTCACTGTGTGTATCGCTTTTTTCAGGCAGAGAACGGATATATTAAATAAACTGCACTGTGTGTCTGGTGGTCACTCACTATATAATATATTATGTACTCCTGGCTCCTGCTATAACCTATAACTGGCACTGCAGTAGTGCTCCCCAGTCTCCCCCACAATTATAAGCTGTGTGAGCTGAGCAGTCAGACAGATATATATAATATTATATATAGATAATAGATGATGCAGCACACTGGCCTGAGCCTGAGCAGTGCACACAGATATGGTATGTGACTGAGTCACTGTGTGCTGTGTATCGCTTTTTTCAGGCAGAGAACGGATTATAAAGTAAACTGCACTGTCCTCACTAGTAAACTCTCTCCACTCAGTCTCTACACTTCTACAGTAACAGTACTCCTCCTAGTCAGCTCCAGTAAATCTCTCTCAGTCTCTTATAATCTAAATGGAGAGGACGCCAGCCACGTCCTCTCCCTATCAATCTCAATGCACGTGTGAAAATGGCGGCGACGCGCGGCTCCTTATATAGAATCCGAGTCTCGCGATAGAATCCGAGCCTCGCGAGAATCCGACAGCGTCATGATGACGTTCGGGCGCGCTCGGGTTAACCGAGCAAGGCGGGAAGATCCGAGTCGCTCGGACCCGTGAAAAAAAACATGAAGTTCTGGCGGGTTCGGATTCAGAGAAACCGAACCCGCTCATCTCTACTATAAACCCCTGACTAAATGCACTCTTTCTTACTAACACTGACTAAAAAGGCAGGTAGAATACTTAAGTGTCATGTAAAGTCACAGCACTGACAACCAGGCGGCTTTACATAGGAGGATTTGCCCAAGCAGTCCCAGGAACAGTGAGCTGAGGAGTAATGGCGCCGCAGACACTGACAGTGAGTGAGGAAAGACAGAGATGCAGCTCCAGGGCGGGAACACTTGCTGGAAATGGCGCCCTGGGGCTGGGGGAGGGGCTTCAGGTCTAAGCCTTATCCCCCTTGCTGGCAAAAGCATCGGGTACTGTGGGCGATATTAAAATCGGTTCTAAGAGAAAACCTGACCTGCGCCCATGCCCTGGTGATCTAGTGGGATCGCCTGTATCCACAGTGTCCACCGCCAGCGCGCGGCCCGCCTCCCACTGACCGCGCCGGATCGCGATAAAGACCGGGTCCCGCGAGCGGGACCTACTTACCACCTCCCGAAGCGCGCCCACGCGATCCTGGAGAGCCCCAGCCATGTGTGCCTAACGTGAAGTAAACCGGAGCCTCCGCTCTAGGTACCCAGCAACCAGGGCTCGGGAGTGTACAGCGCCGCTGGGGAGAGCTGGAGCTGCAGCAGAGAATGTCAGAAGACATTTACCACCGCTGCTGCCCTTGAAGTCTTCACTTTTTACCTCATAAAAAGCTTTTCTTAGGGCTGCCTGGAGCAGCCCCTCTGTTAAGTGCCTGCTTACTGCAGCAAACTGAGCTCCTGTGCTGGGAGGCGGGGTTATAGAGGAGGTGGCGCTGTGCATTCTGGGAACAGTCAAAGCTTTGAGCCTGTTGGTGCCTCGGATCAAGATCCTACTCTACACCCCATTGTCCAGACTTGTGGAGCCCAGTGTACCCCGCAGCAGAAATTTTATTTTGCAATCAACCTTGAATTAGACCCATAGTGTATTTGAATTGATAAGACTATGGAAATGTAACAGTTTATTGCACTCTGATATCACTTTTACAGGGGCGGGCGGGCGGGCATGAGAGCAGTGTCATTGCACAGGGCCTGGGGGTGGCACCATCGCTGCCCCACAGCCCCTGCATCTGGGTAGCATGGGGCCTAGAATGGCAATCTGTAGCCAGTAATGATGCTGCAGTGCTGCTTGGAGAACCTATGAACACTGATGTCTCCATGATCTTCAAGACATTTATCAACTGTATCAAATGAAGATAAACCCTTTGTCTATACATATCTTGTGTCTTTCAATTCTTTCTGTGTGTTAGTACTTCATGGAAGTAATCTTGGTAACTTGATAGAATTCCTACAATGAAGTCCCTAACACAAAACATGTCCGGACATGGCTTGGCACAATATGGGGGTAATTCAGACCTGATCGCTAGGCTGCATTTTCTCACAGCCTGCGATCAGGTCTGAACTGCGCATGCGTATGCACCGCAATGCGCAGGTGTGACGGACCACAGCAATGGGGATCGGTGCATAGCGATGGGATGGTGTGAAAAAAGCAATCGTACAGGTGATCGCAAGGTGATTGACAGGAAGAGGGCGTTTGTGGGTGGCAACTGAACTTTTTCAAGGAGTGTCTAGAAAAATGCAGGTGTGTCCAAGCGTTGAAAGGGAGGGTGTCTGACGTCAATTCCGGTCCCGGACAGGCTGATGTGATCACAGCAGCTAAGTAAGTCCTGGGCTGCGCAGGGACTGCACCAAATCAGTTGATGCAGCTCTACTACACATGCGTTCGCACACTTGTACAGCTAAAATACACTCCCCCCCAGTAGGCGGCGACTATCAGATCGCAGGACTGCAAAAATCGATGCCCAGCGATCAGGTCTGAATTAGGCCCAATGTGTTTGAGCAATAGTTGTACACTTGAAATAGTATGTTTAAAGGGATGTAGTCAGTATCCTGGCAAGCAGGATCCCAATGGTCACAATCCTATCAGTGGAATCCAATGGTCACAAAGCCAACAGATCCCGAAAGTGAGTACGAGTGTTAGGGTTAGGCACTAGAGGGAGGATTAGGTCTAGGCTACAGTAGGGGATGATTAAGGTTAAACTGCGGGAGGGGACTTTTAGGGAAAGGCTGTGGGAGGGGTGGGTTAAGCTTAGGGCTAGAGCTAGGCATAGGGTCTAAATACTCACCAGGATCCTACAGGATTCCACTGTCAGGTTTTTGACTCTCACAATGCTAACTGCTGGAATATTATACCCAACTCACGTTTAAAGCCTATCTTTTTTTCTTACGACCATGTGTTTTTATGATTCCGGTACATATACTTTTGTTTTGTTAGGCTACTACTAAATTGTATTTTCAATTTGAAGCTCCTCTTCTCTTCCTTTTTGAAGAATTTGCTAAACCCAACTCGAATTTCTGCACCATAGAAGAGTAGTTAAAGGCTCCCAAGGTTTCAGTGTTTAATCAGCATACGGAAACATTCTGAGGATTCCGTACAAATATATTAATGCCTGGATTTTAGCAGTGTGAAGAGTCTGAAAGATCCTTATCATCACTGTTTAATTAAGAACACATTTATTTTTTATGAGTTTTATGATCATAGTAATAGATTTTGCATTTATAATTAAAACAGTAAGAGTGAGTGCTCTACAGATTACACGTTTGTGATCATTAGTAAAAGTAGAATAAAGACACTTGCTAGACCCTTAAAGATTTCAACAATTTTCTGTATGAAATAAGACACAAAACATGTTAAAATAATTCTAAAACATGACAACCTGACCCAGGAGCAGACAAATATCTCCTGGTAAAATGGGCAAATTAACCATTTGTATTTCTCTGAATTAATAAAAAATAATAATTGATAAATAAACATATGTATAGTGTTATAAAGTAGCAGAAACCCAGGCGCTCAGGTACAACCGTGAATTTAGAGGCAATAGTGCATAACAAGTATTTAAGAAAGAGGAGTATATACTTGATACTATTAAACACTCCTCATTTGCTATACGAGTGGCAGCTCATAAAACGGAATAAGTGTTTGGTGAACACATAGAATTGCATGTAAGAAATGGTGAATATAAGCGCCCAAGAGTGTAATAATTCAGATAAGCATACAAAAGAATATGAAGATGATATAGACCCAATACACTTAGCTGGTTAAAAGAACTTCAGTCAGATGACCATCATTCGGAACATAAAGTATGCAAAAGAGAAAAAATAGCAAACATAGTATGTACCTATAGCGCCCTAGTAATATATGCTATGGAGGATGAGGGCCCCTAAGGGATAATGGGGGACTATCTTGCAGAAGGAGGCTATGTGTAAGGTGTATAATGTGGACTAGTGTAAATATATGAAATATACATGGTATTCCTAGGCTCATTGCTGTTTAAATATGCAAGCGGGCGCTGAGCCTGGTAAATGGAGGGACTATGGGAAAAAGGATCCAGGGGATACAATGGCACGAGGGTACTGGAGAGACTCTTCCAGAAGCCCCTTGTGCCGAGCAAGTGAAGATTGCGTGCGGGGAGGAGATAGGAATGAGGCACGAGAGAGGGGAGAGCGCTTACCGGTTGGAGGAGCTCGAGCAGGTGGCGCAGTGAAAGGGGAGTGAGGTGCCGGAGTCGTGGTCCCTGTTCGGAGCTGGCGGTGCACGGCTGGTTTTTCCCCTCTTAAGTAGGAGTGGTGCAGATGTGGGAGCCTAAGAAGGTGGCCGGAGCGGGGTAGGCTAGGCAGTGCAGACCAGCGATACTGTGGGTGTCTGTGCGGAGACTGACTGCTGTGGTTAGCGGTGCCCCCCTGGGACCTGTCAGGGGAGTGCTGCGGCGCCTGAGACAGACGTATGCGGAGGAGATTCAGTGCCAGCATGGTGAGCGGATCCTTGGTGACCGCGGAAGTGACTGCTCCGTGGGTTCAGGGAGGCTGAGCTGGCTGAAGGAGGCGGAGCGGTGTCAGTGAGTGTGATCAGCAAACTGAGGGGGAACATAAGCCCTGCCTACCATCCTAATAGAGGAGGAATCAGGGGAGTAATTGTGGGTCATCCTGTGAGCAGAGGAGGTGTAAGTGAAAACCATTTTTGCACTACACCAGCATCTCATCCATGCCCAGAGAGTATTAAAGGATGTAGAGCAGCCATATGAGTACACAAGGGATTAGAACCGTGCCCACAAACCCCCACAGTACCACTGCCGCTGAAATGGTAGAGAGTACCGCCCTCCATGTACCGAGTGGATTATAAGAGAAAATAGGAGTCAGTAGCTTAGAACACTAGAAGTGAGAGGTGACCGAGGCGTAAAGATATTCAACTCTGTAAAAGTGAGCAATATGTTTATGAGTAAAAGGTAAAGTCTAGATTTGATAAATTACCGGCATCGCCTACCATATGCGAGCAGAGACTTTGAGGTGAGATAGCCTGTGGTACAACCATTCTTCTATAGGTGCAGTGGAACAACAGTATTCGGTTCAAGATCACTGATAAGAGTAGTAGATGGCCAGAAAGGTAACCTCTGCAACTGTAGATGGAGATGCTACACTATAGGAAGATAGATTAAAGAGGTATGGCCGTTTAGCAGGAGAGAAAATCGTATTTCCATCTAACATAGCTCCTTAGACTGGTAAAGAGAGAACTGTCCTGTTGTTTCAACTAAGAGTCAAAGGACTCACAGATGGTTATGTTATAACCTCCAACAAGAAAAAAAGGTGCCTATAAGAGCCTCAGCTGATGTGCTGCTCGCTGCTCTCAAAGATATATACTACCATTTGCCTAAGGTACACAAGTCTCTAATATCCCCACCAGGACGCCCTATAATTTCAGGGGTAGGATCCCTGACATCTAATTTATCTGCCTTTATAGATGCACATCTACAGAAATATGTTCAGGCTCTTCCTATATTAAGGATACTACACATTTTCTTCATAAATTAGATAATATAGATTGGAAGGATTCATATACACCATTAACATATGATGTAGAATCTCTCTATACCAACATAGTTCATGATTTGGGTCTTTTGGCAGTAAACCATTATCTATACTATGACACAGAGGTGGATGTTTCTTTTTGCACTTTTATTTTGTCAGAAATTAGGTTTATTTTGGAGCACAATTATTTTTCCTTTGATTCACAGTTTTATTTACAGAAGAAAGGCCCCGCCATGGGGACCAGATTTGCACCAAGTTTCGCCAACCTCTTTTTGGGTTGAAAGGACAAAGGATGCAGCGCTGTAAACTGGAAATATAAGTGTATATAATTTATTAAAAAGTTTTAAATTGCAATATCTCATAAGTACTTATGTAATAACACACAGTAAATGCTTTAAAAGGTATGTTAACCTAAAACTATGGCAGACTCAGCACAACAAATAACAATTAGATGATATCATATGTAGAAGCCTCACATGATCCTTTATATGGAGTCCAAGGAAATTTTTGCCACAGTCCCAGGGGTGCATAAAACACTGGATAGATAGTCCTTGTGGAGTTGATTGTAAGGACCTTCAGAGCTTGGATCTAGGCATCAGAATCCTTGTAGAAGCTTGGTCTTGTACTCCTTAAATGGGCAACAGTGTATACCTGTCTTCATAAGTGATGGACTTCTAGGCGTTGTTCCAGGACATCAATTGGAAAAGTGGTGTGGGCTTCTCAAAACCGACGCGTTTCGCTGTGTCAACAGCTTCATCAAGGTATGTGTGTCCATTGTGCTGGTGCCCCTTATAAAGGCTGTGCTGATTGCCCACTAATTACAGCTGTTGCTTATTGTAAATATCATAAAAACATATAAAATAAAACTACAACCAGTTTAATTGGATTATGGTTAGTGGAGACAAGGTGATGTGTATTGTGGAACTTGTTTTGGAAAACGATTTATTAGATATATAGTTTAAAATTATAAAGCACTTCCTGATTGTAGCTATTGGTCACGTGACCGCGAGTCAGTAGTTCCGGTCTCTGGAACGCAAACCAGAGCCTAATTGGTGAATTTGCGGGATGACGCCGGTCACGTGATCCCGCATCCGATCACATGACCGGCCGCGGCCCCGCAGTGGTGACGAGATCCTCTTAGAGGGAGTGATGGTCACGTGACCGGAAACTCTTCCTCCGTGACGTAGGTCACCGGAAGTGCATCACCTCCTTTCCTAGATAGTCACGGTCATGTGATCAGACCCTTGAAAGGGCAAACATTGCCCATAGTTGGAATATAGTTTATATTTGGAGAGGATAGAACTCGATTTTTATATTAGCTATGTGTAATAAAATTATGATTGTTCTCTTAACAGATTGGAAACGTTCACTCAGTAATAGTATATCGAACTTGGGGATGGGTTTTTCCACTTTTATATAAATAGTCAATAGTTATCATAGAAATTCTAAAGAGATGAAAAGGGAATATAGATGATATTGGAGTTGACAAGGTTGAACTATTTCTATATAGTTATATTATCTAGGGAAGTGGTTTGAAACAAAATACCATTTAGTGACCTCTTGTGGCCAACTAGCAATATAAAGAAAGAGAAAAACAGATTTGTCAATGGTATCAGAGATCACAGTTAGCCAATGATAAGGTTTGCAGTACCACAGAGTAAATCGATAAATCAATAAATCTATTGGTATAATTACTATTAGACCCAAGGATTCACAATATAGAGGGAAGCAAGCACCCCAGAATTCTCCCTCTTTTTTAGATCATCGAGAGTCCCGTTACGGGGAACAAATAAGAGGGAGAAAATTTCAAAACTCCAAAAGAAACAGAGATCAAAGCTTAGAGGACGACGGGGAGGCAAAAAAGAGAAATTTAAGAGAATAAAATCTGAAAAATTAAAAAGAAATATGAGGAACATCTATAATCTTTCTTCTAAAAAACTTACTTCTAGTGAATTGTCACTTCTATGTAAGGGACTTAAATTTGCGCCCTCGGAATCCCCCAATATCTTTGACCTGTATGTAGAACTAAACCGTTTTGTTCGCACTCTTTGCAGAAAAAGGTTCTTTACGAAAAAACTAAGCTCAGATACATGTTCTAATGAGATGTCAATAGTACTAGATGTTACTGATGATCCAGCTTTGAGAACCTTGGAAGAATTGAACGATGAGAACAACTCACAATTCCAGACTAAAAAGATTTTCAACATAGACAAAAAGATCTGTAAATTAAAATCTGATTTCTTTCCCATTAGCTTTAAAAGCAGTCAGATGGAGACCTTTCATAAGACCACTTTAGATAATTTTAAATCTATCTGTTCATCACATGGTGATACTAAACAGAATCTCAATAAATGGGAGAAACAAGCCATTAAGAAACTTACTGATGATACTTCAATCATCATAAAGGAAGCTGATAAGGGGGGTGGGCTCGTTATACAGGACAGAGATGATTACGTCAAAGAAGCCCTGAGGCAACTTCAGGACGTGAAATTCTATGAAGTCCTTGTATGCAACCCCACCCCCCTATATCAAAAGGAGCTACACACACTCCTACAAATGGCTCTTCAGGACGGAGTGATATCCAAGGAGGAATTTCAATTTCTTTTTCCAATGCACCCCACCATTCCTATCTATTATCATTTACCAAAGATTCACAAGTCCATCACCTCACCCCCCGGACGTCCTATTATTTCTGGTGTCAATTCCCTCACCTCCTCTCTATCAGCTTATGTCGATAGTTACCTGCAGTCTCGTGTATCTCGATTAAGATCCCACATCAAAGATACTAGACATTTTCTGGAACTTATTCAGAAAATTACTTGGAAATCTTCCTATGCCTTTGCTACTCTAGATGTTTCTAGTCTATATACAAACATACCCCATCAATTAGGGGTGCAGGCTATCAAACGAATACTGTCAACCGATGGGGACCTTCCCGAGAGACACCAGCAGTTCATTATCGACTCTATTTCTTTCATTCTTTCTCACAATTATTTTATGTTTTCAAACACTTTTTATCGGCAAACGATGGGAACCGCCATGGGGACGAGATTTGCGCCGAGCTACACCAACCTTTACGTAGGTCTATTGGAGGAGGACCTGGTTTTGGGGGGCGGGCTCGGTGGGTGTCTCGTCCTCTAAGGGCGGTACATCGATGATTTATTTTTCATTTGGGACGGGGATTATAACACATTTACAGATTTTGTTAACACCCTTAATACCAACACATTTAATTTAACCTTCACTGCTCACTTCAGTTCCACCAAAATCAACTTCCTGGATATCACTCTGGAAATAATAGATAATCATATTCACACTTCAAACTATGTGAAAGACGTTGACCACAACTCCTATTTGAATTATAAAAGTGCGCATTATCAATCGTGGAAAAATAATATTCCTAAGGGTCAACTGTTACGCATTAAACGGAATTGTTCAAGCACCCAAGCATATGAAACTCAAGCGACTGGTTTATTAGAATCCTTTGGTGATATGGACTATCCACAACATATACTAAATAAAGCTGTTTCAGAAGTCAACTTAATAGAAAGATCTTCCATCCTCTGTCCCAAATCAAAAAACACATCTGATAACAAGAACGAATTGGCATTTATCTCCAAATTCAATAACACATCAAAACAAATAAAAAATACTATCAAACAGAATTATCATATGCTTTTGAATGATCCAATATTAAATAGTGTCCTTCCCTCGGAACCTATTTTCATCTTCAAAAAGAACAAATCATTAAAGAATATACTAGCCCCTAGCCAATTAAAAACCCATACACAAAATATAGGGGATAAGTGCGAACTAGGTTGGTTAACAAAGAAACCAAAAGGCTTTTTTAAATGTGGAGCCAACAGATGTACTACATGTACTCATGCATGTAACAAAACCAAACTAATTGATTTAGCCTCAGAAGGGAAAACTATTAATATCTCCTCCTTTATTAATTGCAATTCATCATGGGTGATTTATTTACTCAAGTGTGGATGCAATTTGAAATATGTTGGCAGGACAACTCGTACACTCAAACTAAGGTTTATGGAACACCGCAGAAATATTATAAATGGATTTATGAAGCATAGTCTATCGAGACATTTCTTGTACCATCACAACAAAGACCCCAGTTCCCTACGTTTAGTTGGACTGGAGCAGATTGCACCCACATGCAGGGGGGGGAGATAGATTCACCCGTTTATGTCGACAGGAAATTTTCTGGACATTTCAATTGAACTCTTTACATCCAAGCGGTCTCAATGAAGCACTTGAATTAAATGCAGTACTGTAATCCACACTAACACCTAATAGTAATTATACCAATAGATTTATTGATTTACTCTGTTGTACTGCAAACATTATCATTGGCTAACTGTGATCTCTGATACCATTGACTAGTCTGTTTTTCTCTTTCTTTATATTGCTAGTTGGCCACAAGAGGTAACTAAAGGGTATTTTGTTTCAAACCACTTCCCTAGATAATATAACTATATAGAAATAGTTCAACCTTGTCAACTCCAATATCATCTATATTCCCTTTTCAACTCTTTAGAATTTCTATGATAACTATTGACTATTTATATAAAAGTGGGAAAACCCATCCCCAAGTTCGATATACTATTACTGAGTGAACTATCCAATCTGTTAAGAGAACAATCATTATTTTATTACACATAGCTAACATAAAAATCGAGTTCTATCCTCTCCAAATATAAACTATATTCCAACTATGGGCAATGTTTGCCCTTTCAAGGGTCTGATCACATGACCGTGACTATCTAGGAAAGGAGTTGATGCACTTCCGGTGACCTACGTCACGGAGGAAGAGTTTCCGGTCACGTGACCATCACTCCCTCTAAGAGGATCTCGTCACCACTGCGGGGCCGCGGCCGGTCATGTGATCGGATGCAGGATCACGTGACCGGCGTCATCCCGCAAATTCACCAATTAGGCTCTGGTTTGCGTTCCAGAGACCGGAACTACTGACTCGTGGTCACGTGACCAATAGCTAGAATCAGGAAGTGCTTTATAATTTTAAACTATATATCTAATAAATCATTTTCCAAAACAAGTTCCACAATACACATCACCCTGTCTCCACTAACCATAATCCAATTAAACTGGTTGTAGTTTTATTTTATATGTTTTTATGATATTTACAATAAGCAACAGCTGTAATTAGTGGGCAATCAGCACAGCCTTTATAAGGGGCACCAGCACAATGGACACACATACCTTGATGAAGCTGTTGACACAGCGAAACGCGTCGGTTTTGAGAAGCCCACACCACTTTTCCAATTGATGTCCTGGAACAACGCCTAGAAGTCCATCACTTATGAAAACAGGGATACACTGTTGCCCATTTAAGGAGTACAAGACCAAGCTTCTATAAGGATTCTGATGCCTAGATCCAAGCTCTGAAGGTCCTTACAATCAACTCCACAAGGACTATCTATCCAGTGTTTTATGCACCCCTGGGACTGTGGCAAAAATTTCCTTGGACTCCATATAAAGGATCATGTGAGGCTTCTACATATGATATCATCTAATTGTTATTTGTTGTGCTGAGTCTGCCATAGTTTTAGGTTAACATACCTTTTAAAGCATTTACTGTGTGTTATTACATAAGTACTTATGAGATATTGCAATTTAAAACTTTTTAATAAATTATATACACTTATATTTCCAGTTTACAGCGCTGCATCCTTTGTCCTTTTAACTATTCTTTCAAGGGGGTGACTGTCCCTATATAGCAGCTGCTTCAGGTCAAACACCTCATTTTGCAAGTGCCGGACTAATTACGTTGGTAATTTTCTTTCCTGCTCTTTTTGGGTTGGTTTGAAGAACACCAGATATGGGGTGGCAATCTTGGTGCGGGCCTGGTCCTCTATGGTAGATGCATTGATGATTTATTTTTTGTTTGGGATGAGGATTTTTAACCTATTTCACGTCTCACTTATCTTCTTAATTCAAACACAATAGGTTTGAAGTTTACCAGTAATTCCAGTAAAAAGTCAATCAATTTTCTTGATATCACAGTTATTATTCAAGATTTAAAGATTGTTACCTCCACATATATTAAAGATGTGGACTGTAACAATTATTTCCACTTTGCTAGTAGTCATCACAAACCATGGAAATTGAATATACCCAAGGGACAGTTTCAACGGTTGCCTCGGAACTGTTCCACAGATGAGTTATTTATCAGTCAAGCAGAAATTATGTTTGCTGCATTTGTGAGGAAAGGGTATCCTACACAGGTTTTAGATAAAGCCCTGAGAGAAATTCAACTTTACTCCAGGGCTTCATTGATCCATCTAGAAAGGAATACAGCTAGAACTGAATCTTTCAGTAGGACTGACGAAAGGTCAGTATCCTTTATTACTCAATTTAATACAGCTGCAATGGACATTAAAAGGATAATTACTAGAAACTCGGCTATTCTGAAATCCGATAAACTTCTAGAAACATCATTGACTGGAAGGAATCTAGTTGTTTTTAGAAAAGCTAATTACCTCAAACAGAAATTAGCACCCAGTCTATTTATTAGAAAATCTAAAGATGTTGGAGAGAATTTATTCAGCTTACCGCCAAAACCCAATGTTTTTTTTACGTGTGGAAGGGATAGATGCACAACTTGCCTCTTTGCTGAAAACAAGTGTAATCGTATTAAGTCCTTCAGTAGATCAGAAGAATTTGAGATAAAGGGTTTTATGAATTGTAGGACTAATTTTGTGATCTATGTTATTCAATGCAGATGCGGGCTACAATATGTAGGCCGAACCATTCGTCCTCTCCATGAAAGGTTCATGGAGCACAAAAGGAATATAACAAAGAATCTCAAAACCCATATTTTATCTAATCATGTTTATATGTGTCAGAAGGGAAATTTGAGTGGTCTAACTATTAGAGCAGTAGAACATATAAAGCAAACCACGAGAGGTGGGGATACATACAGAGGGCTTTGCATGCGCGAAGCCTTCTGGATCTTCCAATTACATACTCTGAGCCCACATGGTCTTAATGACACAGTGGAACTCAATACTATCTAACCTCTTCCCTTATGAGTTAGGGGTAATTCCATCTGTTTCCCTAAGAGTGTAAATAGGGAATTCCTTGTTCTCAAGGGGTCCTGGTTAGTTATTATTTATTAACAATTTATGTGATCGGGGGGATCGGGTGGGCGGGTTTGGATCCACCCTTTTTCAGGCAGATCGAGTGTAAAGTTTCTCTCTGTTCCTGGCATAGGTGTGGATCCACCCGCTCATCCTGTCCGGCTCTGCCAATGCCCATGCTCATTTAATGCACTATTCAGTGGCCGTATTGGTATTATCTAATTTAATATGACATGTGCTATCTAATTGGTTCTTTAATGGTTTATGGGCTATTTTACTTATTACTTAGTGGTGGGGATAGGGACATCATTGTTCCCAAGGGGTCCTGGTCCGGCCATCTTAGAAGAGAACTGGTATTCTGATATTTCTTTGTGATCGGAAAGATCGGGGGTGGGCTGGTATCCACCTCTGGTAGGTGTTTAAATACATCCTTTTCCTTTGATACTGGTGTGGATCCGCCCATTTACCCTGTAGAGCCCTGATAATGTTTCATTATGACATCCAGTCCATTCAATGTATTTTGATGCTTTTAGGGTTGTTACGTTCTCTTTATAAGGGAACGAAATGTCTTTTTTCCTCTAATTCCTTTTTTCCTTTTTTTTCTTTTTTGTCTGGTTAAGATATATTAGTACTAATTGCCCGTCCTTCTCTTATTCTGGATTCTCATTCATTCATTTATTTAGTATTAATTGCATATGTATACAATACCAGATAATTAGTATAATTGTTTTTGTTTTGTGCAGTTTTAATACCATTAAATATTGCTAATTATAGTCTGCTTGCGCTCTCTATACTTTTTCTTTTGGTTATGTTATAACATTGATATGCTACTCGCTGAGAGATGAATGGACGGCTACTTTTGTTGCATTTAAGCTGTTATAGGAAAGGACCAGGGATACAAAGTTGCAGGAGTATAATCCCATCCTTAGCTACTTATCTTACACTGTGGTCAGAGTTCCACATCCCACAGAGAGAGGATTACATTAGTACGGAAAAGCTTGTTATGAATTAAAGCGGTGAAGCTGAGTTATTCATACGGATAGAGCACCCTAACACAACAGTACGGCCGTTAGTTAAACCGGATAAACTATAATATACTGTTCATTTAGTTTATTTTTCAAGGGCCCTGACTGTGCACACTGACTAAAGAGTAAAGAGTACCCGGGTCACTCACTAAAGCAAAACTGATTTTTTTTGTATTGCATGCACTTTAAATTGTATAGGTCTGGGGGGAGAATATTATAGCTGTTAACAGTTACTTATGCGTGTGTGTATAAACTATAATTTCTGAATTAAAAGGTGGTTTAGAATTGTTTCATTACTATGCAATAAAATACGTACCTGTATACTGGAATTCGTTTGATGATATCCAGAGAGATCCTGAAAGACACAGAAAAACGAACAGGGGTTAATGTAGGTGTTGTAGTATTACTCAGTAAAGGTATATGTAAATACCGTTACCGGCTTTCCCAAGAAAGCCCAGAATAACCGTAGTGCTTGGGTGGAGGCACACCCAATAGATACTGGTTGTAACCCATTAAGACATTTTCCCAGAGGGTAGGGAGGGGTTACATTTGGAGGCACTGCTGAGATACTTAGGGGAGTCACCCATCAGGGTCAGAGGTCCGTATACTAGGGATCATGGAAGAAGTAACAGTCACTGCTATATATCGATGGTGTAGAGAGTAGGGGGTGGAACCACTTTGCAGTTTTGGATTAGGGGGAATGTTGTCGGCCGTCAGAGACGAGGCAATCCACAAAATTGTGGGGAGTCTATATGGTATTGACCAGCCCTGTGTTGACCGGTGGAAAGGCCAGTATGGTGATACCCATGCGGTACTGATTAGCAACTGCAACCTATTAGATCCAACATTAATTCCAAGTATGATGGTATTGGAAGGGGTCGTAGGACAGAAAGTACAATTGTTGTGGCCCGAAGGGGGAGATAGCAGTAATGAAGAGACCACCTCTGGGGGGGACCCCGGTATTAGGGGCCCAATGTCCGGTGGGTGTCTCCGCACCACTAGTGACGAACGGGAATCCCCAGAGACCAAAGATGAAGCTACTGGAACCGGAGTCAAAACGGTAGTAGACAAAATGGTTAGTCAATTAGAACGATGGCAATACGAAGGTGGATATCATCATTTGAGGATATTTTCTGGGATTATCCCGGTGCTGGCCGGAGAAGAGACATATGACAACTGGCAAGAAGCTGCTATTCAACACTCTGAGGAATGGCAATGTCCAGAGCATATAAAAAAACAGCATATAGTGGAGAGTCTTCGGGGACCCGCCATGGGGGTCATACAGGCCACGAGGCGAAGTAAAGCAGCGGCCACCCTGAAATACTATATCGTAGCGCTGGACTTTTCATTTGGCACACTCGAGGAAGTGGGGAACATAATGGCGAGACTCATACTTATCAAGAGCCCGGGGAAGCATTGACTCAGTACATATACCGGGTAGATAGATTGATCTATAAAATTGTGGATAAAGGGTGTATAGCCCATGAGTGTGTCAATGAGTGTCGTAGGAATCAGGTGTTAAAAGGGGCATTGACTAACCACCCTGTGGCCCAACGCCTTCAATGCACATTGGCATTTGGTCCCCCACCTTCATTAACAGACTAAGTAAAGGAGGTAAAGTTAGAGGAGGTACAGATCGAAAATCGAGAAAGAACCATCAAGAAGGTAAAAGTGGTACTACCTCCTCCAGTTCTTAAAGATCGCTTGTTCAAATTTCTTGAGGAGCAAAACAAGAAAATAGAACAGTTAATCGCCCTACAAGCCAATACTAACTCTAGGTCGTACTGGCCCCCCGATGGGGAAAGGGGAGGAGTCAGGGAAGTGGAAGTCGATCTCCCATCATATGCTATAGTAGCGGACAGCCAGGACATTGGTCCTTCGAGTGCCCGAGTGGGAGGCTAGAAGAACGGGAAAGTCAGCCGAACTCTGGTCGGAGGAGAACGGCTCAGTGGGAAAACCCCAATGGGAGTGCTGTGACCCCCTCACAGGCTCCCCAATCATAAATGTGCGAGTGATGGGGAGTACCCAGTGGTCTTCCACCATCCCTGAAACCCTCATGGGGCATGCACCACTGGTGAAAGCCATGATAAATGGCCATGATTGTACAGTGTTGATGGATAGTGGATCACAAGTATCCATCGTTTTTGAAACTTGGTATAAGGGCCATTTGTCCGATGTTCCCATTCAACCTTTATGTGGTCTTACTGTTTGGAGTTTGAGTGAACAAAAGTACCCGTACCTGGGCTATATCCTTGCCCAGATTACCTTTGACCCGCATTGATTACCCCGAATAAAACCGTTCCATTGGTCGCATTGGTTTGTCCAGATTTGCCGGGGGACAATGGCCATGTCTCTACAATTGTGGGAACTAACACCAATATGTTTCGCTATATCATGCAATGGTGCGAGAAGCAAGAGAGAGATAGAATAAAGTAGCATCAAATAATTCCCCGGTGAGTGGTAGCCATCGGTATCCAGTAATTGGAAGCCATGTTGTAATGGGTGCGGACGAAGTAGTTCATGACCCTGATGACATATCGATGACGAGTAAGATTGAGAATTGTTTCGAGGGAAGCAACATTGATAACGAAAGTAAACACCGGTTAATGGAACAGCTCCAGGTGAGGTATGTTCTTCAAGAGTGACTGGGATCTAGGGGCTGCCTCTGGAGTGGAACATCAGATTAAATTGACCAATGACACTCCATTTCGGGAGAGATCCCGGAGATTGGCCCCCGCTGATTTTCGACGATGTAAGGGCAAATCTACGTAATCTACTGGAAAACAATGTCATTGCAGATTCGGAGAGTCAGTATGCTTCTTCCATTGTAGTTATTCGTAAGAAGAGTGGAGAGATCAGGTTATGTATAGACTACCGGACCCTGAATAGTCGGATGGTGCTCGATCAGTACACAGTGCTGAAAGTGGATGAGGCATTAGACTGCCTCCAGGGGAGCCAGTGGTTCTCTGTCCTTGACCTGCGCTGCGGGTATTATCAGATCCCGATGAGTGTAGCAGACAGGGCAAAAACGGCATTCATCTGTCCAATCGGGTTCTTTGAGTTCCTGAAAATGCCTCAAGGCATAAGAGGGGCCCCGGCTACTTTTCAGAGAACTATGGAAAAAACTGTCGGTGACATGTGGTACTGCGAGGTGTTGGTGTACCTAGATGACATCATCGTCTTCAGGAAGTACCTGGAGGAACATAATGAACGGTTATTTAAAGTGCTGGACATACTTCAGGCTAGGGGGTTAAAGCTGTCCATGGAAAAATGCAAACTGTGTAGATCCTCTGTCAAGTATTTGGGGCATATTGTGAGCCGGCACGGCATAACTACGGACCCGGACAAAGTGGCTACAGTGAAGAACTGGCCTAGACCGGACAACCTCAAGGAGTTAAGGTACTTTTTAGGATTTTGCGGGTACTACCGGAAATGTGTACCGCTGGCTAAACCCTTAATAGAGTTGACCAAGGGGTACCCGCCTGTCACCAAGAACTCCAATAATAGACTAAAAGGAGGTAACCACTACTATAAGCCTAAAGAATCCTTCAGGCATCGGTGGAGGGCTCAGTGTTAGGAAGCGTTCGTTGCGTTGAAAGATCGACCTGATCTTCCGTACAAAGTGCATATTGATGCCTCTTTCGAAGGGATTGGAGGAGTTCTATACCAAGAGCAAGAACGGCAGTTAAGGCCCATTGCATACGTCAGCCAAGGACTTTCCCTCAGTGAGAGAAATTACCTGGTCCACAAATTAGAATTCCTGGCGCTTAAATGGACAGTAAGCAAGAAGTTCCATGATTACCTATATGGTGTCCATTTCACTGTGCAAACAGATAACAATCCATTGACTTATATCTAGTCGTCGGCTAAATTGGATGCAACAGGTCATAGGTGGTTGGCTGCGTTAACCAACTATGACTTCACGATCAAATACCATCCAGGAGCTAACAATCAAGATGCGGATGCGTTATCACGAATGCCTCATGAAGAAGGGTGTGGAACAGCAGAGGAATGGATTGAAGTACCGGCTATGGCAGAGAAGGGAGTATGCCAGCAGATCAGAATCAATAGGTACAGTGAGGCGGCTGCTATACTGTCAACTGGGGCGTCATAATTAGCCCTTCCTTCATCCTACTGCTGGTTGGGACGTGCTGCCATGGAAGGAATAGGGGTGGTAAACCCTGTGCAGCTGTCACAGGAGCAACAGAATGATCCGGATATCCTCCCGGTTCTAAGAATCATGGAGGATCCAACACTCCGTATAAGCCGCACACGACTGTCAAGAGTATGGAAGCCAATCCCGGGCCATTTTTTCAATCCCTGGTATCAGGATTGAAAAATGGCCAATCCCGGGAATTGGCTTTTAACTATATGGCCGCCCCCTTGCCCCGCCCCACATCCTCTGCTCTCTCCTGGCAGCTCCCAGCAGTGGCTGACGGCGCAGCGTGACCTCTCACGCTGCACTGGGGAGCCAGAAGGAAGCCGGCGGACGCTCAACGCTGATCCCTCAATCCCCGGGATTGGAGTTTCCAATCCCAGGATTGAATCCCGGACTTTTTGGCCCTAAATCCGGGATCCCGCTGATCCCGATCCCGGGATTGGCCACCATAGTCAAGAGAGGCGATCGTGTTGCTGCAACAATGTAAGAGGCTGAGGTTGAAGAAGGGAGTATTATATCGAGGCGCCCATAAAACTGATGGCATGCTCAAGTTACAGATAATACTGCCCACCAAATATAAGCAGTTGGTGTTGGAGGCGCTATATGACCAACACGGCCATCTGGGCTATGACAAGACACAGGGACTGGTAGCCGACCGATTCTTCTGGCCGTTCATGAATCGAGATACCGAACAATTCTGTCGAACTTGTGGAAGTTGCATTCTTAGGAAAACGTTACCTTCACGTGCTGCCCCATTAGTAAATATTACCTGCAGCGGACCAATGGATTTAATATGCAATGATTTCTTGACATTCGAAGGCTCAGGGGGCCAGGACAGCCATATACTAGTGGTAACCGACCATTTTACCCTATATGCTCAAGCGTATATAACTGGAAATCAAAGAGTGATGACCATCGCCAAGACATTGTGGGAAAAATTCTTCGTGCACTACGGTTTACCCGCCAGGATACACTCTGATCAAGGAAGAGCGTTTGAGAGTCGACTAATTCGAGAATTGTGCCAGTGCTGTGGTATTCAGAAATCCCATACAACACCATATCATCCACAAGGGGATCCACAGCCCGAACGGTTCAATCGGACATGATTAAATATGTTAGGAACTTTGGGAGCAGAGAGAAAACAGCAATGGCGACATTATGTATCTCCCTTGGTCCATGCGTATAACTGCACTCGAAATGAGGCTACAGGATTTACCCCCTATTACCTCATGTTTGGCCGGGAGGCCCGATTACCAAAAGATGTCTGTATGGGAACCAGGATCAACGCCACATCCACTTCGTCTCACACTCAGCATGTTAAACAACTCAGACAGCAGCTAAATGAGGCCTATCATTTGGCGCAGACTGCTGCCCATAAGCTGGGAGAAAGGAACAGAGCCCAATTTGATAGTCATGTCAAAGAGCAACGTTTAATGCCGGGAGACCGAGTGTTAATCCGGTCCCTAGGATTGCCGATAAAACAAAAACTGAATAATCGATGGAGATCTGAACCTTATATGGTAGTGAAGCAGTTGCCAAATATTCCTGCCTATCAGCTTACACCAGTCAATGGACAGGGACCAGTGATAACTTACTATCAACAGCACCTACTTCCTATTTCACAGGATATCCGATGGGAGGAAATGAGGAATCCTAGTACACCAGAAGGTCAGAGTACTAATAGTACTAAGCGGGATCCGGTGGATATGCATGATGGAGCAGAGGATGATGTGAACCTGGATGATTACCCCCTGGGATATTACTATTGCGAAAGGAATGATGAAAGGACAGACCCTGTACCATCCATGGACGACTTAGTACCTGAAGTGCAGTGCCCCACTCAGAGTTGGGGACGAGATGATGGGGGTATGATGGATGAAGGTAGCTGGGGACATGGTGAGGATTCAGACTTTATGGAGGATGCTGGGGGAGAGGTAGGGATTGTTCCTGATTTGCTACCTATGTCCCCTAGACCGCAAAGAGTTCGTAAGCCCCCAAAGATACTCACCTATGAACAGTTAGGAACCCCAACCGAAGTTCCGTTGTTATTGCACCCTCACATGGTAATGTCATGGCCATACTTTGGGATTATCCCCGGGCGTTATCAGATGGAACGGTAGAGCGCTGGAATAGATGGTGATGTCCACTATTACCATAAGTGTACTCACCAGGGGAAGAGTGTAGCGCCCTAGTAATATATGCTATGGAGGATGAGGGCCCCTAAGGGATAATGGGTGACTATCTTGCAGAAGGAGGCTATGTGTAAGGTGTATAATGTGGACCAGTGTAAATATATGAAATATACATGGTATTCCTAGGCTCATTGCTGTTTAAATATGCAAGCGGGCGCTGAGCCTGGTAAACGGAGGGACTGTGGGAAATAGGATCCAGGGGATGCAATGGCACGAGGGGACTGGAGAGACTCTTCCAGAAGCCCCTTGTGCCGAGCAAGTGAAGATCGCGTGCGGGGAGGAGATAGGAGCGAGGCACGAGAGAGAGGGGAGAGCGCTTACCAGTTGGAGGAGCTCGAGCAGGTGGTGCAGTGCAGGGGGAGTGAGGTGCCGGAGTCGTGGTCCCCGTTCGGAGCTGGCGGTGCATGGCTGATTTTCCCCCCTTGAGTAGGAGCGGTGCAGACAAAGGAGCCTAAGAAGGTGGCTGGAGCGGGGCATGCTAGGCAGTGCAGACCAGCGATATGGTGGGTTTTGTGCGGAGACTGACTGCTGTGGTTAGTGGCGCCCCCACCGGGACCTGTCAGGGGAGTGCTGCGGCGCCTGAGACAGACATAGGCGGAGGAGATTCAGCGCCGGCGTGGTGAATAGATCCTTGGTGACAAGACCCCCAGCTGCCAGCGGTGTCTGCGGAAGTGACTGCTCCGTGGATTCAGGGAGGCTGAGTTGGCTGAGGGAGGTGGAGCGGTGTCAGTGAGTGTGATCAGCAAACTGAGGGGGAACGTCAGCCCTGCCTACCATCCTAATAGAGGAGGAGTCGGGGGAGTAATTGTGGGTCATCCTGTGAGCAGAGGAGGTGTAAGTGAAAACCATTATTGCACTACACCAGCATCTCATCCATGCCCAGAGAGTATTAAAGGACGTAGAGCAGCCATATGAGTACACTAGGGATGAGAACCGTGACCACCACCCCCTGCAGTACCGCTGCCGCTGAAATAGTAGAGAGTACCGCCCTCCATGTACCGAGTGGATTATAAGAGAAAATAGGAGGCAGTAGCTTAGAACACTAGAAGTGAGAGGTGACAGAGGCGTAAAGATATCCAACTCTTTAAAAGTGAACAATATGTTTATGAGCGAAAGGTAAGGTCTAGATTTGATAAATTACCGGCATCGCCTACCATATTCGAGCAGAGACTTTGAGGTGAGATAGCCTGTGGTACAACCGTTCTTCTATAGGTGCAGCGGAACAACAGTATTCGGTTCAAGATCACTGATAAGAGTAGTAGATGGCCAGAAAGGTAACCTCTGCAACTGTAGACGGAGATGCTACACTATAGGAAGATAGATTAAAGAGGTATGGCCGTTTAGCAGGAGAGAAAATCGTCTTTCCATCTAACATGGGGGGTAATTCCAAGTTGATCGCAGCAGGAATTCTGTTAGCAACTGGGCAAAACCATGTGCACTGCAGGGGGGGCAGATATAACGTGCAGAGAGAGTTAGATTTGGGTGGGGTGTGTTCAATCTGCAATCTAATTTGCAGTGTAAAAATAAAGCAGCCAGTATTTACCCTGCACAGAAACAAAATAACCCACCGAAATCTAACTCTCTCTGCAAATGTTATATCTGCCCCCCCTGCAGTGCACATGGTTTTGCCCAACTGCTAAAAAATGTCCTGCTGCGATCAACTTGGAATTACCCCCATAGCTCCTTAGACTGGTAAAGAGAGAACTGTCCTGTTGTTTCAACTAAGAGTCAAAGGACTCACAGATGGTTATGTTATAACATTGACATGCTACTCGCTGAGAGACCAATGGACGGCTACTTTTGTTGCGTTTGAGCTGTCATAGGAAAGGACCAGGGATACAAAGTTGCAGGAGTATAATCCCATCCTTAGCTGCTTACGTTACACTGTGGTCAGAGTTCCACATCCCACAGAGAGAGGATTACATTAGTACGGAAAAGCTTGTTATGAATTAAAGCGGTGAAGCTGAGTTATTCATACGGATAGAGCACCCTAACACAACAGTACGGCCGTTAGTTAAAGCCGGATAAACTATAATATACTGTTCATTTATATTATTTTTCAAGGGCCCTGACTGCGCACACTGACTAAAGAGTAAAGAGTACCCGGGTCACTCACTAAAGCAAAACTGATTTTTTTTGTATTGCATGCACTTTAAATTGTATAGGTCTGGGGGGAGAATATTATAGCTGTTAACAGTTACTTATGCGTATGTGTATAAACTACAATTTCTGAATTGAAAAGTTTAGAATTGTTTCATTACTGTGCAATAAAATACACACCTGTATAAAGGAATCCGTTTGAAGATATTCGGAGAGATCCTGAAAGACACAGAAGAACGAACAGGGGTTAATGTAGGTGTTGTAGTATTACTCAGTAAAGGTATATGTAAATACCATTACCGGCTTTCCCAAGCAAGCCCAGAATAACCGTAGTGCTTGGGTGGAGGCAAGCCCAATAGATACTGGTTGTAACCCATTAACACACTGACCTAGAGGGTAGGGAGGGGTTACATACCATTTACAAATACTGTATGATGTCACTGCATGTTTTCATGAGGCAAGTTAGGGAACAAGCTATTCCCAAGAAACAGCCTCAATAGTGAAAGGTGAAAACATACAAGTTTAATAAAAGCAATGATATACAATGGCTGAAAAACACACGTACAAGATTAAAAACATAGAGAGCTTATCTGTCCATTAATGGAGGTATCAGCAGGCAGTCCCAACGCATTTAGTCCGTCAGTATCTGGACTTCATCCCCTTGATGAAGTACAGATACTGACAGAAGAAACGCGTTGGGACTGCCTGCTGATACCCCCATTAATGGACAGATAAGCTCTCTATGTTTTTAAACTTGTACGTGTGTTTTTCAGCCATTGTATATCATTGCTTTTTTTAAACTTGTATGTTTTAACCTTTCACTATTGAGGCTGTTTCTTGGGAATAGCTTGTTCCCTAACTTGCCTCATGATAACATGCAGTGACATACAGTATTCATAAATGGTACACACTATGTTTGCTATTTTTTCTTCTTTTGCATACTTTATGTTCCGAATTATGGTCATCTGACTGAAGTTCTTTTAACCAGATAAGTGTATTGGGTCTATGGGGGTCATTCCGAGTTGATCGTTCGCTTTGGTTTTTAGCAATGCAGCGATCATGGCAGAATGGGGCTAATCTGCGCATGCGTATGCACCACAATGTGCAGGCGCGTCGTACAAGTACAAAGAGCTTTGTGGTTTTGCACAGGTTCTAGCGACGCTTCCAGTCACACTGGCGGATGCAAGGAAACTGACAGGAAGTGGGAGTTTCTGGGTGTCAACTAACTGTTTTCTGGGAGTGTTTGGAAAAATGCAGGCGTGGCCGGGCGTTTGTAAGGGCGGGTTTCTGATGTCAATACTGGGACCTTCGTCGCAGCAATCATCGCACAGAATAGGTAAATATAGGGCTGGTCTTGTTCTGCACAAAAGGTGTTTGCTGCTGCTCGGCTGCACAGGCGTTTGCACTCCTGCAAAGCGAAAATACACTCCCCCGTGGGCGGTGACAATGCGTTTGCACGGCTGCTAAAGGTAGCTAGCGAGCGATCAACTCGGAATGAGGGCCTATATCATCTTCATATTCTTTTGTATGCTCATCTGAATTATTACACTCTTGGACGCTTATATTCACCATTTCTTATATGTATAGTGTTATCAACAACAAGTAAGTGTAGCCCATTGATATAACAGGGCTAATAATGTATATTGTTGTAATGTATTATATGCATATTATAGTATTATTTATATGTATATTATCTGTACGGCAGAAGGGGCATAGGAGTAGTGACTGTGTGGGTGGAGCAACTAATAGGTGCGCGAGGGCTGTATGGAAGCTTCTCGGCTCCCTCGGGACCCACTAGGTGGTTGTCAGCGTGAGGAGAGTGGGCTCGGGGGCAGAGGAAGGAGAAGAGAGGGGACGGAGCTGCCAAAGAGAGAGGACAGAGAAGGACAACACAAGTCGCGGCACTGTATAAGGTGTTGCGGTAGTCTCCCAGTGTGGCTGAGGAGTCCCCAGGTGTATTAACAGAGAGCAGCATCGAACAGACCTACCCCTTCTACAAAGTCAGCTCCCTCCGTGATATTGGTGGTCAGGCAGCGGGAGCAGCGCAGTGGAGCAGCCAACGCCATTAGAACCAGAGTGTGAGTGACATTGCTGAGACGCCGCTGGGAGCAGCTTATCCGGAGTGAAGGATGCTGAAACAGCGCTCAGTGAGCAGTGGTAAGCAGGCTCCCGATTAGAGAGAGAGCCGCCATGTCTTCCACCCGGATAGGGGTCCCCCTTCTCCTTCGGAGTGAAGGAAGTGTCAATGGCAGATCGAAAGCCTATAAAAGCTAACGGGGCAGAGTACAGGGAGGAGCCGGGAGAGTTCCTAGTGCACCTGTGATTGTGTGAGGTCTAATTGAAAAAAAGGGATCAGCCGCCTGTCATTGATTGCTACTCTGACCAATTATAAGCAAGCCCTTGAGAATTGAAGTTCTGGTTTAAGTTTTCTCACCTTAGCCCTCCCTTCATAGAGATATGCAGTCTTATCCGCAGTTGTAGACCCGGCTGTTGCCTCTAAGAGTTGGTGCAGCTGAACAGTAATAGGACAGTTATATACTTATATCACCCACTGTCTTATCACCCCACAAAAATACCATTGTGAAAGTGACTTGCTGCGCTCCAGTGGAATTATACATATTATGTGAAATTGGCCGTATCCAACATAATCGTAACTCCGACACATCAGTACCCCAAGAGAAAGAGAGACTCGGATTAGGGTAGCAAGTTTTGGGTATACTAACTGCTTATAGACATATCAGTACTTACCCCAAGCCCCTCCATATATCGAGGGAGTAAGAACGGTGACGTGGTGAAAGAAGTCAAGCGAGGAGGGACCTCTTATACTACTAGTCCACATTGTAGGGTTACTACAGTGGGAACAGTTGAGACTTTAACAGAGAAAACATTTCTGTAGTGAATTTACATACTTGGCTTACACTGGTTACTGACATCCGGAGGGCCACAGGCTCCCAGGTCTGACAGCCACTATATTATATTGGGAATCCAGGTTTACCTCCCTCCAAAGGAGTGGCCGCTTTCACTTTTGCTGGAAAGGGAACTTTAAGCATCGGTAGGAACTTGGTCTTCCATGTAGATCCTGGTCATGCATTAAACCTTCTGTTCTGTATATCAGGCCTGCTGATCTTCATTCTGGGCCCCAACTGTGCACCAACATAATTCAGCTATATAAAGGAGTATTGATACCGAGCTATCTAAATAACTACAGTTATACAGGTATCACCCCATGAATCAGAGTGCTTGGTTATGTTTACATTTTTTCTACCTTACCGTTCTATTTTTTGTATTGCATGCAAAGGTAAATGTATAGATTAGCACTTAAATGTTTAGCATGTACAGTGTTAAGTTAAAGGTATAACGCCATCTTCTACGTGCATACAAAAGTTCTGTTGTTCAACTGGATGGGTGTCCACTGTCCATTAAACGTCTATACTTACCAATTGATGTGGGTCACTGTGAGACAGACTGTTCTGACTGAGAATAAAAAAAGAACAGGAAGTAGTTGTTGGAAAGTGTTACGGGTAACTTACATATCCATACTATAACTCCAAACCATACACCTCCCTCCAGGGAGGGTGAGACGAGGCTTACCCAAGCGAGCCTCTAGTAAAATCATGGCTTGGGTGGAGGCACTGACTTAGTAGTAATTGCCCTAGGTAACTAGGGGCTACATAAGCATACAGAAAAGGTAAATGATAGATTACATAGACTTATATGTGTCATCTATAAGCAGTAACAGAAACTATTGCTGTCATATTTCATTAAGGGCCTGCTTCTGAGCTGCACGCAAAAGTGCACATGCAGCAGCGTCTACTGGCGGCCATCCATTTGTGATTTTTTTTTTTTTAAACACATTTTATTGGGTGGATCACAAAAAGATTACATTGATAACAGAACACCCGGACAATTTGGGTGTTTAAAGAACAAATGTACCTACAATAAATTGTTACAACAACAAAATGGATCCTTCCCCCCCCCCCCCCTTATTTTTAGAGGTTAAAGTTAAGGTATATGCGGTGGGGAACTCTCAGCAACGGAGTGGCCTTCCATCATAGAGAGTCAGCAGAGGCAATGAGAAGAAAAGAATACTCAGAGAACGAGTAGAAGGGGACAGGAAAGCAGATGAGGCTGAGCGCCTCCAATCGGAGAGAGAAGGAGGGGGAGTAGAGAGGGGGTGGGGGGGTGGCCTTCTGGGGCAAGAGGTGGATTGGACCGTGGCGTACCGCGTCAGGTTACAAATGGGGAGGAGGCCTGTTGTAGGTTTAGCCACGGGGACCATACTTTGTCAAATTGTTTCGAGGTGTTACGTATGACTGCGGTCATATATTCCATTTTGTGGACATACCAAATCCGGGAGATTATCACCGGCATTGGTGAGGGGGTCGGGTTCTTCCAGTCTGTGGCAATTTGGCAAGTCATTGCCGAAACTACATGTCGGAATAGTTTGTTTTGGTGTCTATTAAGGGTAGGAAGAGTCATGGGGAGCAAAAAGTATTGGGGGTCAGGGAGGATGGAGATGTCAAATAAGCGCGAAAGCAAAGTAATGAGTTCACCCCAAATTTTGTAAATTTTGGGGCAGGCCCACCATATGTGTAAGAACGAACCACTGTCCGTGCAACCCCTCCAGCATCCATCTAGAGTGTCGGGGAACATAGTATGTAGACGGGAAGGGACATAGTACCAACGGTAGAGTAATTTATAAATGTTTTCTTTAATTCTCACACAGATAGAGCTGGAAGCCGCGTTGTCCCATATATCTACCCAGTCTTTATTGTCTATAGTAACTCCTAGTTCCTTTTCCCATGCCGACTCGTGAGGGACCTGGGATGCATTGGGGTGGTCGTCAAGTAAGGTGTAAATATCTGATATGAGGCCTTTAGTATTGGTGCGTTTCCAGCTAATGTATGCGAAGGGGGATAAATGTCTGTGGAGAAGGGTAGTGGTAATGGTGGAGTGGAAATGTCTGATTTGCAGATAGCGAAAGAAGTCCGAAGAGGGGATTACTGTTCCTTCACGGATCGCGAATTGTGGGAAAGTAGCATTGGAAGTGATATCGTTAACATATAGTATACCACTCGAGCGCCAAGATGTATGCGAGACTTTACACATGCCTGGAGGCAGGGGCGGATCCAGAAGAAAATGATAGGGGGGGCACCATGGAAGGGGCAAGAACATTTGCGTGCGGCTTCGGTGCATGTGAGGTGGCGCTTCTTAAACAATGCCCACAGTTGTAGCGCTCATTATGCAATGTCCACTGTACTGGTAGTGCCCCTTATATAGACCCCATAGTAGTGGTGCCCCTTATGCAATGCCCGTATTGCCCCCAGTAGTAATGTTGCCTGTAGTAATGCCCCCAGTCATTTAGCGCCCTAGTAGTTATGCCCCCAGTGGTAATGCCCCTGCAGTTATGACCCCAGTAATTTACCCCCGCCCCCTTTAGTTTAGCCTCCCAGTGGTAATGCCCCCAGTAGTTTGCCTGCTTGTAGTTTAGCCACCTGTAGTAATGCCCCCCTGTAGTTTGCCCCATTGTAGTTTAGCCCCTGTAGTTATGCCCCCCTTGTAGTTTAGCCCCCAGTAGTAATGCCCCCAGTAGTTTGGCCCCTGTAGTTATCCCCCAGTAGTTTGGCCCCTGTAGTTATGGCCCCAGTAGTTTTGCCCCCCTGTAGTTTAGCCCCTGTAGTTAAGCCGCCAGTAGTAATGCCCCTGTAGTTACGCCGCCAGTAGTAATGCCCTCTTGTAGTATGCCTCCAGTAGTTAGCCCCTTTGTAGTTGGCCCCCAGTCATAATGTCCCCCAGTAGTTTGCCCCCAGTAGATGCCCCCCAGTAATAATGTCCTCCAGTAGTTTGCCCCCAGTAGTAATGCCCCCTAGGAGTTTGACCCCAATAGATGACCCCCCAGTAGTAATGCCCCCAGTAGATTCCCCCCAGTAATAATGCCCCCAGTAGATGGCCCCCAGTAAAAATGTCCCCCAGTAGCTGCCCCCAGTAGTAATGCCCCCAATAGATGACCCCCCAGTAGTAATGCCCCCAGTAGATGCCCCCCAGTTATAATGTCCTCCAGTATTTTGCCCCCAGTAGTAATGCCCCCTAGGAGTTTGCCCCCAATAGATGACCCCCAGTAGTAATGCCCCCAGTAGATGCCCCCCAGTAATAATGCCCCCAGTAGATGGCCCCCAGTAAAAATGTCCCCCAGTAGCTGCCCCCAGTAGTAATGCCCCCAATAGATGACCCCCCAGTAGTAATGCCCCCAGTAGATGCCCCCCAGTAATAGTGTCCTCCAGTAGTTTGCCCCCAGTAGTAATGCCCCCTAGGAGTTTGCCCCCAATAGATGACCCCCCAGTAGTAATGCCCCCAGTAGATGCCCCCCAGTAATAATGCCCCCAGTAGATGGCCCCCAGTAAAAAATGTCCCCCAGTAGCTGCCCCCAGTAGTAATGCCCCCAATAGATGACCCCCCAGTAGTAATGCCCCCAGTAGATGCCCCCCAGTAATAATGCCCCCAGTAGTTTGCCCCCAGTAGTAATGCCCCCCCCTGTAGTAATGCCCCTTGTTGATGCCCCCCGAGTAGTAATGTCCCCCCGTAGTTTGCCCCCAGTAGATGCCCCCGCTGCACTAAGGAAGAAAAAACCATCATACTTACCGAGCCCCGTTCCCGCTTCCAGACCGCTGTAGTCCTCCTCCTCTTGGCGTCCGCTTCTCAGCACTATGAGAGAGACGTCATGACTGATGTCTCTCCCATAGAGCACGCCGCACAGTGACAGCGCCGGAAGCCGGAGCTCAGTACTGTGCTCCTGGCTCCGGCTGCCGCTGGGCAGGGAGACGGGCGCCCGCTGGTAACACAATCTCAGCGGGCGCCCGTCACCTCGCTGTGCGGCGCCGTGAGAGAACGGGGGACGGAGGCCACAAATGACAGGGGGGGCACGGGCCCGAGTGCCCCCCCCCTGGATCCGCCACTGCCTGGAGGGAAGGCTGGGTTATGAAATAACGGAATTAGCGGGGACGGGTATGGGGCCAAACTGAACCGTCTATTTGTCAGGTCCCATGTCGCTAGTGAGCGACTTACTACGGGGTGCGAGAGGGCCACGTGCGGGCGCTGGTTCCGGTGGAGCCACAATAGGGAGGATAATGTAGCTAGGCCCGTCTCCTCTGCCTCTATCCCCACCCAGACCTTTTGTGTCCCACCCTCGTTGCACCATTGTGCGCATTGAGCAAGTTGTGCAGCATAGAAATATTTCTTAAAGTCCGGAATACCCAGGCCTCCGCCTCTGGAGGGGCGTTGAAGCAGTTTAAGTCTAACGCGGGGACGTTTATGATTCCAGATAAAAAGGGAGGATTGGCGTTGCAGAGTCTTGAACACGTAGGTAGGAACATAAATCGGGAGGGTCTGAAATAAATACAAAAGTCGGGGGAGCACGCTCATCTTGACGGAGTTAATTCTGCCTATCCATGATATAAAGTAGCTGGACCATTCCACCAAATCCTCCTTGATTGTCTGCAATAAACGGGGATAATTTGCTTGGAAAAGTTGGTGGTGATGGTGGGTCAGGTACACACCGAGGTATTTGATTTTCCTTGTATACCAGTTACAGGGGAGGGTAGTTTGAAGGTCTTGTTTGAGAGCTGCTGGGATATAAAAGTTGAGGACCTCTGTTTTGTTAACATTTATTTTATATCCAGAGAACTGGGAGTATAAGCTGATCTCAGATAAGAGAGCGGGGAGAGATTGGGCTGGGTCTGTGAGGGAGATCAGGACATCGTCGGCATATAACGCTATCTTGTGTTCGGATAGGCCTGTGGATATTTCATGGATAGTATTGTTATTACGGATTCTTGCTGCTAGGGGCTCCATGACTAGTGCGAAGATTAAAGGGGAGAGGGGGCATCCCTGCCTGGTACCATTGGCAATCCCAAAACTGGAGGAGGGGACACCGTTAACCATAACCTGGGCCGATGGGGAGCGGTAAAGTGCTTTAATCCCTTCTAAAAATTTTCCAGAGAATCCCATTTTGTCAAGGACTGCAAAGGCAAAAGACCACGATATACGGTCGAAGGCCTTTTCCGCGTCGAGAGCCAGAATGAGAGAGGGAGATTTCCGTTTTTGAATTGAGTATATTAGATCTATGGCCCTTCTAGTGTTATCAGGCACCTGGCGTCCAGGGATGAAGCCGACCTGGTCCGGGTGGACCAGACCGGGCATCAAGGGACCCAGACGGTTAGCTAATATTTTCGCGTATATCTTCAGGTCGATATTCAATAGTGAGATTGGTCTGTAGTTTAGGCAACTAGTCGGGTCTTTGTCGGGCTTTGGGATTACCACTATGTCGGCCCGGGTCGTCTCTGGTAGAAAGGAGGCTCCCTCAAGAATACCGTTAAATAGGGAGGTTAGGTGTGGGGTCAGCTCCTTCGCGAAGAGTTTATAATATTGGGCTGTGAAACCATCCGGACCTGGAGCGGCCGACGAGCGCATGGATCGTATGGCGGCTATTGTCTCCTCCTCCGAGATTCGACTATTAAGGGCTTCTAACTGAGTGTCCGATAGGGTTGGGAGGGGGGTATCAGACAAGTATGAACGTACTCCCCCAGCCTCGTCAGGAGACTGCTGGGGTGGGCCAGGTAGGTTATAAAGGGAGCTATAAAACAGACGGAAGTCTTCGGCCATCACTTCAGGGTCATATGTATAGGTTCCCCTTTGTGACGAGTACAATTTATCTATTGCGCCCAACGCTTGCTTGCGACGTAGTTTGTTGGCCAGTAGGGAATCTATTTTATCCATTTTATCATAAAAGCGTTGTTGCAGTTTCCGAAGGATTAGTGCCGCGCGGTTGGAAAGAAGGGTGTTAAGTTGTCCCCGGAGGGAATCTATCTGGGTGAGCAGGGAAGGATTGGGGGATGCTTTATGTTTGGATAGTAAGGTGGCTATTTCTGATTCGAGGGAGGATATCTCCTGCGCGGCTTTTTTCCTAATTGCTGACGATTTTGCCAGTAAGGCGCAGCGAATCGTAGCTTTATGAGCTTCCCAAAGAACATTAAGTGAGATGCCGGGAGACATATTTTCGGTGAAGTAGTGTGTGATTGCTAGTCTAGTTTCCTCTAGTGCTGAGGGGTGTTGTAGAAGCGAGTCGTCCAGAGGCTATTTATATTTCCTACGAGGCGCGCGGTATATATCTATAAGGAGATAGACCCCAGCGTGGTCCGTCCATGTCAGAGGTGTGATGCCCGTATCCGAGATCAGTGGCACGAGGGCAGAGGAGATGTGGACCATATCGATCCTGGAATAGTGTTGGTGTGGAGCTGAGAAATGCGTAAAATCTTTGGTGTGAGGGTGTTGGGAACGCCAAGTGTCACAGAGGCCGTGGTATTTCATGATGGCGGTAAGTGTGCGGGAGGCCCGAGGAAGGGTCGTCATGGAAGCGTGAGGTGGAGGGCCGGATCTATCTAGCAACAGGTCGATTATGGTGTTAAAATCGCCACCCATGATAATGCTTCCCTGTGCTTCTCGTGATAAGCGTTTAGAGAGAGAGTCAAAAAACAGAGATTGGTCTTGGTTGGGGGCATAGGTGGAGACCAGAGTGAGAGCCATAGAGCGGAGGGTACCCATTACCATAAGGAACCGTCCTTCTGGGTCTGTCACTGTCCTAGAGTGAGTAAACGGAATGTTACGGTGAACTAAGATGGCCACACCCTGTTTTTTACTGTCTGCCGAGGCGAAGTAGGACTGGGAGAACCATTTGCCCTTAAGCTGGGTGTGGGGACCGGTGAGGTGTGTTTCCTGAAGGAATGCTATGTCGACTTTCTCACGTCTGCAAGCGCTCAGGAACACGGTACGCTTCCTAGGGGAGTTTAGGCCATTTACATTGACCGAGAATATTTTAAGGGACATGGCTATTTACGTGGGGGAGTATGGCATGTTGCCCAATATGGTCCAGTAACGTACCATTTGCGCCAGGAGAAGGCCACCCCTCTGGGCCAAGCAAGAAAAGGAGCGGGAGGGTCAAGCAGAGGCCACAAGAAAAGAGAGAGAAGGAAGAACATAGAGAAGAAGAAGAAATACCCCAAACGGGGAAACATCCCTGAGGTTGTGGGTCCCATTCGGGGGCCGCCAGGGAAAAGCACTGCATAAGTAACATTGTAAGCAACAATAAGGGATTATAGGGGGGTAACTGAGATACCACGTGGGAGGGTATGTTGCCCGGGCCACAAGGGTTGAGAATGGCTATGGTCGTTTTTCATCTATAGCGAACATAGTATAATATAGGACATTGAGAACTGTGTCCAGACAACAAGAACCTCAAACATAAAATCAAGAAAGGGAGGGGGAAGGGGGGAGAAGGAGGGGGTTGGGGAAAAGAAGAAAAAAAAAGGGGGGGGGGAGGAGATGGGGAATACCACAGGGGTGCAAACAATTATGACTTAATTATAACAGCAATAACAGAGGATAGTTACGACACTGGCATGTGGATGGAGGTCGAATCCTCCACGGCTCTTGCTCATTTCGAGGCATGGAGGCGCTGCGCCAACATTTCGCACGCTATCCACAGCGGGAGGTTCCCCAGGTCAGGGAGGGTCTTTGTCCATATTGCGCTGTCGGGTCACCCTTGTCCAGTCGGGAAGGGGGGGCTGAGGGTGTGGCGGTTTAGATGATGAGGCCGCCATGTCGGCTACAGATGATGCTGGGAGGAGATCTAACTTTGCCAGCAGTTCCTGTCCTTGGGTTAAGGTCTTGACTGAGTGAACAGAGTTATTGACCGAGATGTGAAGTTGAAAGGGGAATCCCCATCTGTATCTGATCTGGTGCTGACGCAGGACCCGGGTGACCGGCTGGAGGTCCCGTCGTTTTTGGATTGTGGAGGGGGCCAGGTCCTGAAAGATCTGCAGCTGCATACCCTTAAACAGGATCTCCGATGAATCTCGAACGGAGGACAAAATTTTCTCTTTCGAACGGAAATAATGGAAACGGACAATAACATCCCTGGGCGGTTGGGCGGGAGACGGTTTTGCACGGAGTGCTCTATGTGCCCTGTCGCAGAGGCACTCTTCGTCCGTGAGGTCTGGTACTATGTGAGTAAAGAATTCTCTCAGAAATGACGGCAGCGATGGTCTGAGGACCGATTCTGGAACGCCACGTATGCGTAGATTATTTCTACGCGAGCAATTTTCTTGGTCCTCTTGTCGCTCTTTGAGGGTCTACATTTCCTCGTGTAATCTAGTGAGCTCTATGTCAAGGCGGTGTTGGGAGCGGCAGAGATCGTCCGTCTTCGTTTCCAATGTGTCCGCTCGATTGCCGAGGGCTGTAAGGTCCGATTTAAATTCAGCTATAGCAGATTGTACCCCCTCCAGTAGGCTCGACATGACCGCCTGTATCTGGGGGTCGATACCCGCTTCCGACGAACACGGAGAGTGGGGGGGGGAGCCCGCGGACATGTTGGGGTTCTGCGGGCCTTTAGACTTTGAGCCAAAAAAGTTAGTCGGGACTTGTGTTGCTTTTTTGTTTTTGGACATAGTGGCATATATGTACAAAAAAGGGGAGGATAAAGGTGGAGGTGTAAAAGAAAAAGGAATGAAAAATTATTGACGAAGGGACACAGTTCAGAGTTCGTATAGTGAGCGGATAGTCCGGGCAGGTCAGGTCGCTGGTTTTTAGCTTCGCTCCGGTCTCCTACGTGACTGGGGGAGTAAGTAGTGGATGCTCCAGGGAGCTCGGAGGGCGGAAGAGGGTGTCACAGCAGGTTCATAGAGATTGATCGGTGTTCAAGATTATGACGTGTTCCTGACTTCTGTTATAGTAGATCAAATAGCTCACAGTAGCGGCCTCCAGAGGGGGATGAATTTGTCATCTTCAGGTGTTCCAGCCGCGGAGTTGGGGATAAGGTGCCAGAGTGTTATAAATAGAGTCCAACTACCTAGTTATGGCACTTGTAGTATTTTATTATTTTGCGTTAACTCATCTTGAGAATGGGTCAGGGATGTGTGGATCCGAGTTTCATAACGCCGAGGCCGTGACTCTTCCAGGCGCCAACTCCGCAGTTGGGGTAGATCGCAGCTTAACCTTTCATTTTGTGGCCCAGGCACACATGGTGGATATTAAAGCACTTTCATGGCTGTCGCCACTGCGGGCAGTAGTGCGAGCAGAATCTGTAATCCTGCAAGGGTGAGGAGTGTGTGATATAGTGCGGCTTATCTTTACCCTGGCTGAGTGCCAGAAAGCAAAATGGCGGCTCTGGGCTCTTGTCACAGGTTTCTATGGGGCAGGGGTGCAGATAGGGGATGGCTGCTGTGACAGCAGCAGGTACTCACAACATTCCAGGTGGACTGGACCCTGAAGGTAATGCAGCCTTTTTGATGTGTTGTATAGCCTTTTAGGGCTGCCTGCAGGTGTGCACAGCTTTCTCCAGCCTGTGTCCCAGGAATCCAAAATGGCCACCGCAGCACACACAGGACTGCCTCTCTCTCTTCTTTTATCCCCTGTGGGGCCGATTGAGGCGCAGAGGCTCTCTCCAGGTATCAGGGGGTGTCCAGCCACACAAAGGGGGAAGATCCGGGGTCCTGGGGGGCCCGTCGCGGCTGTGCTCCGGTCCCGGAGCTCCCGGCCGGGGTGTCCTCAAACTCCAGGTCCCGGCTGCAGGGCGCGTAGTAGGCCGCGGCGGCCGGAGGTAGCAGGAGGCCGCAGGCCCGTCTCGCCAGCCGCACAGCTCCGCCGGAGGGACCCACGGGGGGGACGAGGTCACTGCAGCCAGGAACAGGCGGTCCGGAAGGGGGGAGGTAAGAATCCCGGCTCCCGCGGACAGCTCCGGAGCCCAGCCCCGCAAGGCGTCAAAATCGAGGCCCCGGTTTCACAAGGGGGGGAAGGCCGCAATCCGCAAAGGCAGCCGAGGCCGCCTTCCGACTCTTCCCCGGGCCAGGCCACTGAAAGCAGAGGCAGTGAGGCGAGTGCAGGGGGCACCAGGGTAATTCAGAGTTTTTATTAATCGGTCAGCAGGAGCTCATGTGAAGTGCAGCTTCTCCCACTGCTAACTAGGCCACGCCCCCCCATCCATTTGTGATTTTATGTAAATGTCATTATAAAACTCCTTCCCCGGTGCACATACTTTGCCCGGCTGTACAAGCTGTGAGATGCCTACTACTTCCATGCCCGATGTAACTGATTGGCACATCCTATATGACACCACAGATTCACCATTGGAATGTGCAGCAGCCCTACGACAGGTGCAGTTTCTCCGTCTGGGCACGGCCAACTATGTCTGCAGCAGTGTTTCTATGAATGCAGCCGCTTTTACTGCCACACCCATGACCCTCCCATAACACGCCCACTAAATGGACCATTTAAGAGTACACTACTAGCTACCTCTCAGTCACCGCACCGGATGCTCATCACTTTTCCATCACGCCGATACCGCCTGTCCCGATCGCAGCAGTAGCTATGTGTGTACACTCTAGGTAACGCATGCGCCATTGGAGTTTTCCGAATATTCCATGCATGCACAGTTGCAAATAATCACTCAACCATGTGTACACTGGCATTGCGTGCAGCTCTGCATCAGGTGCTGAATGTTCCAGCATATCTGGCAATAAAAACCAGTGCACCTTCAGATGTAAAATGTATTTTTAGTATTTATTTATTAACAGTTTCTTATGTAGCGCAGCATATTCCATTGCGCTTTACAATTAGAACAATAGTAATAGAACAAAACTGGGTAAAAACAGACAGACATAGAGCTAAGTATAATACAGGAAGTCCGGAGTGCACTGAAGGATCATGGGACTTGTAGTAATTATGTGTATAGGATCCAGCTGCGCTTCGGAGGCTCAGATTGGACATTGGGGTCTTAAATACCCAGTCACAGCGGCATAGGATTTATAACATTCACTAGAATACAGGACCCACTGGCACTATTGCAGGACTTGATCCAGAATACCATCTCTAGCTATTGGATGGAATAACCGGGATTCCACCTAATTCATGCTTGTTTAGAACTGTTTACTAGCCGTTCCAACACATCTGGTAATTGTCCAAATCGTGTGCTGCATGTGGATACCTGCCATTTTATTGTGGATTGCTGATATTTTAAACACAATTTAGCTGCTTTACAGTGGTTGTGTAGATAACTTTTTATTGTATTTCTTCTGTATTAAAAAACTGTACTTCACTATATATCGCATCTTTTCCTCCATCTATATACTAAACTACTGGAGAGCTATTTATAAAGATGAGAATGAAGGAGTTCCTCCACAAGCGCTGGTAAAGATTATTTTTGCCTAATTGTGTGTGGATTATAGAGGTAGGAAGGCCCTGCTTGCAAGCTTACAATCTATGGGATCTCTTGTATTGATTTTATTTTAATGATCTAAAGCACTAACCAATCAATGTCACTCATCAAAAATAAATGCTGCCGGGGCGTGGCCTGGAGGCTGAATAGAGAGGAAGCACGGTCAGTGAGCTCCTCTATATCTAAGGAAATAAAACCCTGATATCGGGTTCCCAACGCAGCAAAAAGCTCCCTAATACCAGCCCCTGAGGCAGTGTGAACCCCCCATCACAGTGGTTAAGAGCTGCGGAATCGGGGAGCCGGTATACTGGCTCCCGCGGATTGCGGCCTAACCACCACCAAGAAGCCGGGGCCTCAATTTTTGAACCTCCAGCGGCCGGCCGAACGGAACATCCGCACCGGAAGAAGCGCCTGGACACCCTGGCCTGGGGCTCCTGGGACCGGACACACTCTCCGTGCAGCCGGGACCGGCTACACTGCGGAGAATAGGAGAGGAGAGACTGGCCGGGCACTGACGCGGAGGGCTGGAAGCTCCGGTGGCGGCCGCCATCTTGCGACCTCGTAATCCCGGAGAGACGCGCGGGACGCGGGACCTGGTGTTTTCACCTGCTGATAAGGTGAGCTGCTCCCCGGGCTTAACTCCCCTCACTGAGGCCCGCATAAATCATCGGCTGACGGCCGCCGCCAGCGGCCCTGAGACAGACACCAGGGGAACACAGCCAGTGACAGAGGCACAACGCATCTGCGGCCCTGCCCTGCGGCCTGCCTTCTACACCCCCATTAATACACTCTTGCTCGGCAGGTGGGCACTGCTTTGAGTACATAACTGGGTCTCCCTGAATTGTCGACGCCGGACGCGACTAGGAGTCCCCAGGGCTAACAACTGCTGAAGAACACTGCTGAGCACCAGTAAAGTAAATCCCTGGCCGCTGCGCACTAATAGTCAGTTCTGCACTATTCTGAACGGAGACCTCCCTGAGGCTGCAGGAGCTGATCCCTCCGATCACTAATCCCTATTAGCCAGATATCTGACCCAGGTGGACTGGATCCACACCTGATTGACCTCGCACAGGGATAGGAAGCTGAAGGGATGAGACTACAGGAGTAGGGGCCCTGCCTGTGCTGCGCTGAAATGTGATCTTTTCACTCGAGATGCTCTCCTATTACCTCCCCGCAACCGTTTTTGCTGATACATGCTCACGTGGGCCATGACCCTATTGCCGTGAAGGGGCCGATTTTTTTTTTTCAGATACCGAATTACGCAATTTCTGTGATATCTGTAACCATGCCTACGAAGAAGCAGAAACCCCCCAAGCAGATTAAACAAGTTCCCTTCTTTAAGCCGTCTCCGCTCCGAAACAAACCTTCAGAGACTGGGGCTGCGGCAGTAGGCCCATCTCCTCAAGTCATGAGGTCTCCTCCCCCGATCTCTGAGTCCCCTGCCAGGGAAGCTTCCTCAGCGATACACCTCGAGGATGGTGAGGCGCTAACAGTGGGCAGTATGAAACTCTTACTACATCAGTTCAAAGAAGACTTAACATCTGAGTTCAGATCAATGCTGAAAACCTGCCAGAACTCTATTGACGACTTGGGGGACAGGACGGGCCAGCTGGAAACAAAGATGGGCGAAGTAGTTAGCTCCCATAACACACTGATAGACTCTCATGATACCTTGGAGGGCGAAGTTAATTCTCTGCGGGATAAAGTGGCGGATTTGGAGGACCGATCGCGCAGGAACAATTTGAAACTCAGAGGGGTCCCCGACTCGGTCTCGAACAGTAGTCTTCATGATTACACTCTGGAAATTTTCAAAAAACTGCTGCCCGCTGCCAGTTCCGCGGATCTTCTGCTAGACCGTATACACAGAATCCCGAAGGCTCGGGGTGCCCCAGAGGGTGCGACCAGGGACGTATTGATGAGGGTCCACTTTTATCACATAAAGGAAGCTTTGCTGAAGGCGGTTAGACCCTCCTCTGATACAGCGGATGCCATGGGTAACCTTCAACTATACGGAGACCTGTCCCAGTACACCCTCAGTAAAAGGCGTTCTCTTCAACCGTTTACTGCTGCTCTACGGAAGGCAGGAATACTCTACAGATGGGGATTCCCCACACGCCTGTTAATCTCCAAAGAAGGCTCAACTATAGCGGTTGCGTCTCTAGATGAAGGTATGAAACTGTTACGAAAATGGAACTTGGGGGAAGAGCGCGTTTCCGGTTCTTCTGATCATCGGATCCAGCAGGACTGGTCGATGGCTGAGAAGTAGAGGCATTATACTTATACTCACCTATTGTTACTACCTCTGACAGAATTGGAGTCTCAGAACACTGATTCAATTGCAAAGACTATCTCACTCAAACTAAGGTCACGGCTAGTATGTTTGATTATTAATGGCCGATATCTAATACACCTGACCGTGAGTTTACGAATGAGACACATAATGTTTGTAATTTACATGTTTAATGTTCTCCCTCATCTAATTCATACGCGTTAAGATATTTGCACTAATTCCCAATAATTGGTGATGTTCTCTAGATTGCTCTGGCCCTGTACTCCCCGGCTGTGGGTGTAGTGGGCCGTTTGGGCGTAAGTGCATAAAGTTTTATTATTGACAGTTGTCAGGTTGCGGGGGGGTGGACCACCAACCCCCCTTCTCAAATGGTGAGGCGCTGGAAGTTGTGGCGCCTTACTGTGGCCCCATATCTATATGGGACCTGTTTCCTTTTTCTCTTTTACATTTCTCTCTTGTCTTCCCCTGTTTGTCCCCCTCATGTATCTTGTCTTCCCCAGGGAATTGTTCCTAGATATCAGATTCTACGGTTGAAGCTTTATCTCACGTTCCAGATATGGTCAGGTTAGTCTCACTCAATGTTAAGGGATTAAACTCCCCTCAAAAACGTAAATTAGCATTGTCCTCCTTCCATAGAATGAAAGCGAATGTGGTTATGGTTCAAGAAACCCACTTTAGGAAAGCGGATTCCCCAAAATTTTACGACAACCGGTTCCCTACCTGTTATATGGCAAATGGCCCTACAAAAAAAGCGGGGGTGGCAATACTCTTTTCCATGCACTGCTCGTTTACTCTTGAATCCCAAATAAAGGACCCAGAGGGCAGGTATCTCATATTAATAGGACAATTGGAAAACACACTAGTCACCTTAGTGTCATGCTATGCCCCTAACTCGGGACAGCTTAGTTTCTGTATGAGACTCTGTTCCCTGATACAGAAGCATAATAAGGGGGCAACCATGATACTGGGAGATTTCAATCTGGTAGTAGACCCCTTATTAGACAGATCTAACCTTAATAGAGGCACCCGGAAGGGTGAACGAAGTGCACGTGAAGGAGGGCCTAACCTCCGCCAGGTGTTAGGAGAGTACGATTTGTATGATGTATGGAGAACCAAGCACCCCACAGAGAGGGACTACTCCTTCTATTCACATGTTCACTCTACATACTCTAGGATAGACCTCGCCTTAACACATAAGGAGAATCTAAGGAACATTCGGGAAACTAAAATCCTACCCATGACTTGGTCTGATCACTCCCCGATAGAAGTAAAATGGGAGTTGGGGAAGGGTGGAACCCCTCCAGGGCCCTGGAGATTGGGAAGACTCTTTCTAAATAACCCTGATGCGCTTCTTACAACCCGCAAAGCCATACAATTGTACCTCGATACCAACAAATCAGAGGACACTTCGATATTTAACAATTGGTGTTCCCTTAAAGCGGTTATTCAAGGCTCGGTCATTCAGACCGCAGCCAGACTTAAACGGTCACAACTGGCGGAACGCCTGCTTGCAGATACAGAAGCCACTAGACTGGAGCTATTACATAAAGCAGACCCTTTAAACAAAGCCACTTATAAACTACTATTAATAGCCCGGGAAAAAGTAAACCTATTTTCTCTTAGAGAGGTACAGCGAAACATTGCTAGAATGAATCAGAGGTTCTATGTTCTCGGCAATAAAGCAGGACGCCTACTGGCTAGGAAACTGCAGAATAGACGAGCTAGAACTAGGATACATTATGTATGTTCTACGACAGGTTCTAGGGTGTCTGACCCCTATGACATTGCAAACACCTTTGCAGAGTACTACTCCCAACTCTATAATTTAAAGTCTGATCCGAATACTCATCAGCCCGGAGAGGTTGACATCCAGTCGTTCCTGAAGGGGATTTCCCTGCCTGGGTTGGATCCGGCGACCTGCCAGTTCCTGGGCTCTCCCTGGACTGCGGATGAGCTAGATGAGGCTATTACAGCGCTACCGAGGGACAAAGCCCCCGGTCCAGATGGCTTTCCCTCCAATTTTTATAAAGCATATAAAAATGAACTAGCCCCTTTACTACTGTCTGTTTTCAATAAGGCATCGGACGTGGGGGAGCTCCCCAGAGAAATGCTAGAGGCACAGATAGTCGCCATCCCAAAACCAGGCAAGCCCCCCACAGCGGTGCAAAATTACCGTCCGATAGCTTTGTTGAACACAGATATTAAGCTCTTCGCAAGGCTGGTAGCTAACCGCCTTTCCCCCCTGCTTCCTTTCCTTATAGCTCCTGATCAGGTGGCATTTGTCCCGGGAAGGCAGGCGCCGGATAATACTCGCAGGGTGTTCAACATATTAGAACACTGCGATCTGAATAAAAAGGCCCTTCTTATAATCTCACTTGACGCTGAAAAGGCTTTTGACAGACTCCACTGGAGATATCTGAGAGCTGTTCTAAACAAATTTGGGCTGAATGGAAGGTTTTTGGACTCCATCTTCGCCCTATATTCTGCCCCCTCTGCAAGGGTGTTTGCTAATGGATGCTTATCAAAGAATTTTAAAATAACTAACGGGACCAGACAGGGCTGCCCCATGTCCCCTCTTATTTTTGCTTTAGCTATTGAACCATTGGCTGAACTTATTAGATCCGATCCGAAAATAACAGGCCCAGAGATAGGAGGTATGACGCATAAGATCAGCCTATTTGCCGACGACATCCTATTATGTTTAACACACCCAGAAACTTCACTAACTGCACTACACACGATTCTGGAGGGGTATTCCAAAATCTCATATTATAAATTGAATACAACCAAAACGGAAGCCCTCCCGCTCCACATACCACCACGAACTGTGACTCGCCTTAAAGATCAATATAGATACGCCTGGCAGGTCAGATCCATAAAATATTTAGGAGTCCACCTCTCACTAGATAGGGATATATATGAATGCAACTATTTACCCCTCTTCTCCGCCTTCGAACGCTTAATAAAGGAGTGGTCCCTCCATGAAATATCCTGGCTGGGTCGAATTAATGCAACCAAAATGATCTTGCTCCCCAAGCTCCTATATTTGTTCAGAGCTATACCACGTAGCCTCCCCAGGCCTCTACTAGCTAGAGCTAATATGATTCTCTCCCAGTACATTTGGAAGGGATCTAGACCACGCATTTCTAGACACATTTTGGTACTGCCTAAGACGCTGGGGGGAGTGGCTTACCCCAATTTAGAAGCATACCACTCCGCTTGCCTACTTAGCCAGGCTCGAGATTGGTTCAACATACACAGCCCCAAACCTTGGGTTGTGATAGAGCGATCCTTTTCGGGAATAACTGATTTGAGAGACCTATTTTTGGTGCCTTCTCAGGGCATTCCTAAACAGTTGGGCCCAGGGGAATCGGTTAGATGCACTTTGAAAGCTTGGCATACGATAGTAGCGCTAGATCCTATGATCCTGCTCCCCTCAGCGGAATTGCAGACTAGAACTATTGCTAGTCTCATACCCAATCTTGGATTGGAGGCTTGGATCAAGGCTGGGGTCGAACACTTAGGAGACCTATATCGGGAGGGAGCTCTGGTGCCCTTCTCGAGACTAGTAAGCCAAATAGGAATTCAGAGGCAAGACTTTTTTAAATACCTTCAGATAAGACACTGGTTGCGTTCCTGCGGGAGGGAGGGGGGGGCTCCCACTCCTCTTCCGGCTTCTCTTCGCCTTAGACTCTCAACCCCGGGTCATGGAGGTGGGATATCTAAATGGTATCACTACATAATTCTCTTATCTAAAAATGGAAAGACTCCCTCGCAGTTAAAATGGGAAAGAGATCTCTCGGTTGACCTGCGGGAGGAGGAGTGGGACTGTATCTTCTCAAAATGTTTTAAAATCTCGAAGTGTCTTCAACACTCTGAGATGTTTTTCAAACTGTGTCAAAGGGCGTACTTCACTCCGCAGAGGCTACATATTATGTGGCCATCGACCTCCAGGATGTGCTGGAGGAACTGTGGCCAGGTTGGCAACATTTTACATATTTTTTGGGAATGCCCTGTTGTGGGGCCGCTGTGGAGTGGAGTATTTGCCCTTCTTCGGGAGATACTGGGGAGGGAGATACCTAGGAACCCCATGTTTGCATTACTCCATCATACATCTCCTGACCTCTTACCATGTGATAGATATATTGCCGGCCACGTTCTCATTTCAACCAAGGCTGCAATAGGACAGCATTGGAAAACGCCAAATTTACCCACTATTCATGCCATAGTGGCTAGCACGCATAAACATTTTCTGTTTGAATCAGCTGGAGCGAACTCTTTACCCTCATCATCCTCTGTGCTGAGCTCTTGGTTGAAGTGGAAAAACTTCCGAGAGAAGAAAGGGATGGCTATGGTTGATACTTCCCTCGTAGACCTGACAAACCTGCACTCACCACAATCTGAGGATAACTAACTGATATAGGCCCTCATTCCGAGTTGATCGCTCGCAAGGCGAATTTAGCAGAGTTGCTCACGCTAAGCCTACGCCTACTGGGAGTGTATCTTAGCTTCTTAAAATTGCGACCGATGTATTCGCAATATTGCGATTACAAACTACTTAGCAGTTTCAGAGTAGCTTCAGACTTACTCGGTATCTGCGATCAGTTCAGTGCTTGTCGTTCCTGGTTTGACGTCATAAAGACACCCAGCGTTCGCCCAGACACTCCCCCGTTTCTCCGGCCACTCCTGCGTTTTTTCCGGAAACGGTAGCGTTTTTATCCACACGCCCCTAAAACGCCGTGTTTCCGCCCAGTAACACCCATTTCCTGTCAATCACACTACGATCGCCGGAGCGAAGAAAAAGCCGTGAGTAAAAATACTATCTTCATGGTAAAATTACTTGGCGCAGTCGCAGTGCGATTATTGCGCATGCGTACTAAGCGGAATTTCACTGCGATGCGATGAAAATTACCGAGCGAACGACTCGGAATGAGGGCCATAGTTACAATCTAGGCACACTTTATAATCAACGATGCGATATCTGGTCTGCTGTATTTGGGACGTTCCCGCTAGAGGAACTAGACCCTTGTCTGTGTGAACCCCTATGTGTCTCTCTGTCTTGTCTTTCTCTCTGCCCTATTCTCTTTTCTTCTCCTTTAAATGTTAGTTAATATCTGTTTAAAGCCGGATACAGGAGGACATGATTAAGACAAATATATAAACAGTTGTACTGATAAACCACCGAATAATATATGCATTGTATTTATCTCAGTCAACCCCTGCGTGGATTCGACTCCTCATGTGCCGATGTACCTGGCTTGTTTCTTTGCTTGTTTGTGTATTAAAAACAAAATAAAAATAAATGTTAAAAATAAATAAATAAATGCTGCCCACTATCATATACATGAATGCCCTGATTTACTGTAGGATGCAATCCTGCGGAACACAATATATTTTGAACATATTTTGATGCTGCCGATTTGACAACACAAAAAATATGGATGATCTTAACTGCGCAACTGGGCAAAAGGCAGCCTATGAGAGAAAACTGGTTCCCCACAAATAACCACAAATAAATACACAAGTTTGATAAAAATCCCTCACACTGGCGCACAATACCAAAAAGACTAAAATAATATAAGTCCTTACTCCATATCATTGGAAGCCATAGATGAACACAAGTCTTATTCACTTGAAGTAGTAGTGTCCATTTGTCATAAATATTTCCATATGTAGATTCTTAATCGATTTCCAAATCTCAAAGATAAAAAGAAATAAAATCTAGTGCAATGCTGTCTGGACAAATGACAGAATTCTTTATTACATTACACTCACATTAAACACATAATAAAAAGCATGTAACCACACAATTCCGGTGGATAAAGGATTGGATCAGCTTAGACACCACAATGTTAACCTCCCAGTTTGAAAAAGGAATGGAAATCCGAAAGCCTGGGATTCTTTCTCCTTCACAGGTAAGTCGTGAGTCCAATCGAGCAGTCCCTTGAATGGTATCACCTGCTTAAAGCTTTTCGGACACTAGGTCCTTCATCAGAAGCATGGTGAATGTAAAACAATTTCTCTAATTTATACCCCTTATCAATTAGCATAACAGAAAACAGATGTGGGCACTTTTTCCTGCCCGTTTGTAATCCACATACCTTAGCGGAAGTGACATAACTTCAGGGTCGCGGCAAAAATCTTTCACTCAAAAGCGGCGGAAAACATAAACTCCTACATTTAGTTCCTCTTAACTTGTATTCTGAACGTCAGTACCATCACTTCCTTTTCGCGGCCAAATGTATTCCCAGTAAGGGAACGCGAAACAAAAAATCACGTATCTAGTTCCTCCTTATCAAAAATAACCCGCGACTAGAAGTGACGTCCACGACCCCCAACGGAAGTGACATCTAATAATAAGTTTCATGCATTTCATCTCTCATGTCATGGGGTTAATTAACAATATAATAACAAATATTTTTCCTTCATAAATTTTCTATTGATTCATAAATCTAAATAATTTTTAAATAATGTTCTATTCATAAATATCTGACAGAGGTGACAAAAACTCCATAAATTATCCAGAAGAAGTCCACATGAATCCATAAATAGAAATCCATAAGTAGTCCAAAAATTTTCCATGAAGATATGAAATAAAAGGAAACAAGCATACATAAATAACCATTAAAATACAAAAAAATGACATTCAATTTTTAGGGATTAAAAATAATACATGAGCCACTTCATTTCAAATTCTCCATTTAAACCCCTAGGAACCAAAGTTTTTAATTTAAAAATCCAACTCATTTCTGCGTTCACCAATTTCGATTCAAGATCTCTACTTCTCCAATTTGTACTAACCATTTGGATACTGAAAAATGATTTAATAGCATTAGGGTTACATTTATGTTTTAATTTAAAATGCATTGAAAAAGTATGAGTTTCAAGTCCCTTTTTAATATTATATATATGTTCTGCTAAACGAGTCTTTAAATTCCTAGAGATCTTTCCAACATAGAACATACCACAGGTACATTCCAACCCATACACGTTTTTAGAGTTATATGATTTTAACACTTGTATCGGGTATTTAATTCCATTAACTTCAAAATCTTTAATCTTACTTATGCCCTTTACACTGCGGCACATATTACATATACCACATCTGTGGAATCCTTGTGTCCTAACTCTTGTTCTTTTCTGATCCTCTAATGCACTGTGTACTAATTTATCTATCACATTTCTAGCCCGTCTATAAATAAAAGTCGGTTTATCAGATATTTTATTTCCAATAAGGGGATCCTTCTTTAGAATGCCCCAGTGTTTCCTAAAAACAGATTCAATTTATTTGTGTTGGATGTTAAAATTACTTAAAAAAGACCACTGGTGATTATTTGTCTTATCAACCTTCCCTTTCTCCTCTAGTAAAGTGCTTCTATCAACATCATTAGCTTTCTTTCGTGCTAATATCACTTTCTCTATATCATAGCCTTTGTCTCTGAAATGATATTCCATTTCCCCAAACTGTTGGAGGCATACTTCTCCATCTGTGCAGTTCCTCTCAACACGTAGGAACTATCAATATGTAACTCCATCCAACCAGTTATCATGATGCATACTGGTTCATTCAATGTATGCGTTTGAGTCAGTCTTTTTTCTGTAAGTTTTAGTATACAGTTTACCATTTTGATTATAAATTGAAAGATCCAGGAAATTAATTTCAATGGAACTGATGGAGAAGGTGAATCTAATATTCACATCATTAGTGTTCAAGAAATCACAAAAGCTAATTAATTCTTCCTCCGAATTCTTCCAAATAAAAAGAACATCGTCTATATATCTCTTCCAGGTCACCAGGCCCGCCCCCAGCTGATTTCCATGCCAAATGGCAGAATCCTCCCAAAAGCCATAAACAAATTGGCATAGCTGGGGGCGAACCTGGTGCCCACAGCAGTGCCGACATTCTGAACATAATAGGTTTCATTAAAATAAAAATAATAATTTTTAAGAATGAACCTAATACCCTTGAGGACAAATTCCTTAATCTCTTAAGAAAGTTCAGATTTTTCCAAAAAATAAGCAACAGCACTAATCCTGCATCCATATTAATAATTGTGTACAAAGTGGATACATCACAAATAGCCATCAAATATCTTTCCTTCCATTCTACACTTTCTAAGATATTTAGAACATCCCTGGTATCTTTTAAAAAGGCTCTTGTTTGCCTGAAAATTTATGAAGGAAAGATATTTGTTATTATATTGTTAATCCCATAAGATGAGAGATGGAACGCATGGAACTTATTATTAGATGTCACTTCCGTTGGGGTTCGTGGACGTCACTTCCGGTCGCCGGTTATTTTGATAAGGAGGACCTAGATATGTGATTTTTTGTTTCCCGTTCCCTTACTGGGAATACATTTGGCTGTGAACAGGAAGTGCCGCTACTTACGTTCAGAATACAAGATAAGAGAAACTAAATGTAGGAGTTTATGTTTCCCGCCGCTTTCGAGGGAAAGATTTTTGCAACGACCGGGAAGTGATGTTACTTCCGCTAATGTATGTGGATTACAAACAGGCAGGAAAAAGTGCCCACATCTGTTTTCTGTTATGCTAATTGATAAGGGGTATAAATTAGAGAAATTGTTTTACATTCACCACGGTTCTGATGAAGGACCTAGAGTCCGAAAAGCTTTAAGCTGGTGATACCATTCAAGGGACTGCTAGATTGGACCCACAACTTACCTGTGAAGGAGAAAGAATCCCAGGCTTTCGGACTTCCATTCCTTTTTCGAACTGGGAGGGTAACATTGTGGTGTCTAAGCTGATCCAATCCTTTATCCACCGGAATTGTGTGGTTACATGCTTTTTATTATGTGTTTAATGTGAGTGTAATGTAATAAAGAATTCTGTCATTTGTCCAGACAGCATTGCACTAGATTTTATTTCTTTTTATCTTTGAGATTTGGAAATCGATTAAGAATCTACATATGGAAATATTTATGACAAATGGACACTAACTACTTCAAGTGAATAAGACTTGTGTTAATCTATGGCTCCCAATGATATGGAGTAAGGACTTATATTCTTTTAGTCTTTTTGGTATTGTGCGCCATTGTGAGGGATTTTTTATCAAACACAATCAACAAATCAGAGTGTTCACTGTGTATTGACCCTTTCATCCATTAATATATCTGGAGATGCAGCCATGTCTTACTAGGCTGCATATCCAGGCAGTGTGCTACACCTTGTGTTTGCATGCCCATATGGTACTTACTGTACTTACAGTACTAGCTCTGCAAGTTGTCAATTTGTATTATTATTATTATTATTATTATTATTATTATTTATTAACAGTTCCTTATATAGCGCCAGCATATTCTGTTGCATTTTACAATTGAGAACAAAATAGTAATAAAACAAGACTAGGCAATAACAGACAGACACAGAGGTATGAGGGCCCTGCTCGCAAGCTTACAATGTTTAGCTTATTACATGTAATAAGGAAAAGACCATTATTGCCCAAACTGTATATCATACTCTAAACAAGTTGCATGTCTTCAATTCACAAGAAAAATCTGTTTAAAAATACCTGCATACAGTATTAGAGAAACCTGCATTTTCCAGAAATTTTATAGCCCCATTGCAGTACTATATCCCAACCCTGTCCTTCCCTATAATTTCTGAAGCTAGTCACTAGAGGGTATATTTACTAAAGTTCGATTTGGGATTCAATTTTATGAATCCAAAAAATTGACTGAAAACAATTCTAATTTGAACTGCAAAATCCCTTAAAAGATCCCTTATTTACTAAACATCGATTTTGCATTCTATTTTGAAATCATATTCGATTTTGATCAATTTTAAGAAGGGATTTTGTGTTCAGTTTATGAAATCCCTTCCAAAATCGAACCTTAAATCCTCATTAAAATCAAATTAAAAAATCGAATGCAAAATTGAACAGAATTTCCTCATTGCTTCCTGTTGGCACAAATATATTACATGCACACTAATTAAGGGGGAAACTCTCTCTTTACACTGTTTTATACACATGAACACCCAACTGAAGAATAAAAGTTTTTGGTAATTAATAAAGGAAAAAACTTACAGCTGAAATAGTTGGCAACAAGCATATCCCTAATCTGCCTTCCTGCCTGCCTTTCACTTTCTGTTCTCACATAGTCAGTTGTTGGTAAAAAAACCTCTCTCTGCTCGCTGTTTATTGCATAATCTGGGGGGAGTGGTTGATGTAATGCGCAGTTATGCAATAGACAGCAGCACAATATCGGACACTTTTAGAAGGTGATATAATAATATGCCTCCCGATTTATCAACCTTGTTAGCTGCTTCATTAACACATAAAGATAACTTACCCAACATCCATCCTTCTTGCATTTGAGAAATTTTGCAGACAGGGATGAATTGATGAAGATGTAGGCATCATGGCACGAACCAGTATAGCAAATCACAATACTCAAGAATTTTAGTTTTGCATCACAGACAACCTGCACATTCATGGAATAGGTATGATGCCTATTTGTATACACATGTGCAGTATGTTGCTCTGATTGATGCTCCTGGATTCACTCAGTCAGGTGGTGATTTGCAGGTTGGTGCACAGCGTAGCATACCCTTGAGAAGCCATTATTCCTACAGCCACACTGGCCCACATGCTTTTGGGAACTTCTACAGTCATCATAATCAATTTACAGCTATTAGAATGGTGCTTAGAAGCTCAAATCGAGTGTCTCTCATTATTCTATTCATCTGGGGATTTGAAGTTCGATTTTGAGTTCAATTTGATCTTGTGATTCTTCGCTCTTCTCTCTTTAAGCTCTCAATTTCAATATTCATGAGTCTCGGGGGCGGATGTATCAAGGCAATTTTTGTGAGAATATTATTAAAATGGCCCTTTATGCATGATTTTTATGTCAATTTATTTTTTATCATATACATTAAAATGTTTACACCTTAATTATCGCAAATACTCTAGTTTAAAAATTTCAACCTAAAAATATCCAGTGTTAGTACCCAAACTTGTTCCGTGACATGATGTTATCATCGTACACCTTGACAAGTTGGCAAAATATTTCAGCTGCTGATGTGCCCTTTAGATGCAGAAATCTGATCACAGTACACCTCAATGTGTGTCCATGTTTCCGCCAGTCCTGCCATGTTACAAAGCAAAATAAAAAGAAGAAACGGCTGCGCTCATAGGAGTGAAAAAATACAGAATAAGTTGTAGGAGAGGAGAGCTGACATTTCTAAAAGAATTTATTAGTATAATACATTTAAAAATAGCATCTAAAAGATCCACAATATATAAATATATAAATATATAAGTTTGCAACACTATAGCACCGTATACAAGATTATATCATCAGTATCCACCTGAGTTGGTGAAAATCCACCAGGAATTGCTGTCCTGAAATGCTCAAGACGATGGAATATATTGCTGTGAGTCTAGCAGCTATTACAATATTGGTAATTAGGCTGTAGATAAGTCATCATAGTAGCTTAACCATGGTACTTGCTGTATAAATGACGGTAGTGTGAATAGTTCAACTCTCAATGCAGAGTGGATACAATGTTTCTATGCCACAAGTTTGTAGCAATATACCCCACAGCCGTCTGTCAGTATCGTATTGTGTGTAGTCACTTTACCTTCTCCCGTGGGCTGGTAACACTGAGCATCCACGGTTCTGAATTCCTGCAGTGCCCACTCTAATGGCTTAGCGGGGAGAGGATGATGTGGCTTTTGCACTCAAACGGCCATCCTGTTGCAGATATACACTGTCCCAAGCCGACAGAGGAGACCAATTTGATGCAGGCAGGGAACCGATGGCTGTAGTCAGCTGTTCGGGGAGCAAGCGGTGAGAAGTGTGTAAAGGAAAGAGGGTTCTAACGCATTTCGTCACGCTCCACGTGACTTTTTCAAAGGTGAATACCCTCATCCTGAGATGCCGCTGCTAATAAAGGCTATCCATGAGATAGACAAGTGTGGTTAATTGATAATCAGTAAAAACAGCTGAGAGAACGTCAGCTCTCCAAACCCTAATATACAAACAAATATACCAGCGTAAATGTATATTTAAATACCACATTTTAAAATATAAATGAAGGAGCATACTATATATATTAAAAAAGATTCATAGGCGTACACATACACAAATTATAAGGGAAACAGATAATCATTAAATAGAAGATTGTTTCTGAATGTTTCTCAATAATACATATAGTGTATCAATTTAAATAGGATATTTAATACAAAAAATAAAAAATAAAAAGATAAATAAATAGAATAAAAATGAAAGATAAAACTTAAAGTCAGGTTCCTGGAACATAGACGTAATATTCTCAAGGGGTTTCTTTTTCACAGTGTTTCTAGGCATTTTTCCAAAATTCATCATAAAAATCCTGATGACATTCATATCTTGGGGATTGAGACAGTTATGACCACCTCACGGGGAGGAGACAGATACAGAAAATTATGTCTTAGGGAAAATGACTGGATCCATAATTTGAGAACCCTCGTTCCCGAGGGGCTCAACGAAGCCATAGAATTTGATCCCTGACAATACAGAGTTTATATCTATTCCCTATTCCTAACTTTTAATTTTAATCTGCATCTGTTTTCCACGACCATATGTATACTCGAACTATGTAGATATGGCCAATTTTTTTTTATTTTTTTTCCATTCTGCATCTGCTTTACAAATATGTCCGGCCCATTACTTAGATGGGCTGGGTATATTTAGATGCGTCTTTATGCCAGTTAGGGTTTTATCCCTAGGAGTACCCAATTTATTTGTTCTGTATGCACTTATGCTGGCTGTAGGGTTGTCTGTGATATTACAAACATTCCTTATCGTTTTATCCAGTTTATAACAGCCCTTCTATTTCCCTTAGATTATATCCCCACACTCTGCTAAAATCAGCTATAACAGTCCTGTTAACTTAATTACTTATTTGTTAAAACGGTTATACTATATTAACTAATTTTTTATGGGTATAGCTTATGCAACCTTGTTGTTTTCTCTATTCTCCATGTTTAGTATCAGGAGGACAGTGGCGCATCACACTAATGGTGGAGGTCAGGGTGTAATAAATCCCAGATTCTAGTCCAATTCTGGACGTAACATTAATATAATTTTTATTTTCTACTTTTATTATTCTCATTTTTATTGTATAATTTTTGTACTAAATATCCTATTCGAATTGATACACCATATTATTATTTATTGAGAAACAATAAATGATATATTTATATTCAGAAATAATCTTTATTTAATTATTATTTGTTTTCCCTACAATATGTGTATGTATACGCCTATGAGTCTTTTTTAAATGTATATGGTATGTTCACATTCTCACATATCCCCACATTTTGGTAAAATCAGCTATAACAGCTCTGCTAACTCAATTACTCATTCGTTAAAATGACTATACTACATTAATTAATTCTTTATGGGTAAAGCTTATTCAACCTTTTTGGTTTTCTTTATTCTCCATGTATAGTATCAGGAGGACAGTGGCATATCACACTAATGCTGGAGGCCAGTGTGTAATAAGTCCCTGGTTCTAGTCCAATTCTGGACATAACATTAATATTATTATTATTATTATTATTATTTTTATTCATTATTTTAATTTATCTTTCATTTTTAGTCTATTTATTTATCTTTCTATTTTTATTTTTTGTATTAAATATCCTATTTGAATTGATACACTATATTTATTATTGAGAAATATTAAATTATATATTAACATTCAGAAACAATCTTCTATTTAATGATTATCTGTTTCCCTTATAATTTGTGTATGTATACGCCTATGAGTCTTTTTTAATGTATATAGTATGCTCCTTCATTTATATGTTAATATGTGGTATTTAAATATACATTTACGCTGGTATATTTGTTTGTATATTAGGGTTTGGAGAGCTGACTTTCAGTTGTGTTTACTGATTATCAATTAACCACACTTGTCTATCTCATGGATAGCCTTTATAAGCAGCGGCATCTCAGGATGAGGGTATTCACCTTTGAAAAAGTCACGTGGAGCATGACGAAATGCGTTAGAACCCTCTTTCCTTTACACACTTCTCACCGCTTGCTCCCTGAACAGCTGACTACAGCCATCGGTTCCCTGCCTGCATCACATTGGTCTCCTCTGCCGGCTTAGATACAGTGTATATCTACAACGGGACGACCGCTTGAGTGCAACAGCCACACCATCCTCTCCCCGCTAAGCCATTAGAGTGGGCACTGCAGGAATTCACAACCGAGGACACTCTGTATTACCAGCCCACGGGAGAAGGTAAAGTGACTACACACAATACGATACTGACAGCTGGCTGTGGAGCATATTGCTACAAACTTGTGGCATAGAAACATTGTATCCACTCTGCATTGAGAGAGTTGAACTATTCACACTATCATCATTTATACAGCAAGTACCATGGTTAAGCTACTATGATGATTTATCTACAGCCTAATTACCAATATTGTTACAGCTGCTAGACTCACAGCAATATATTCCATTGGTTTGAGCATTTCAGGACAGCAATTCCTGGTGGATTTTCACCAACTCGGGTGGATACTGATGATATAATCTTGTATATGGTGCTATAGTGTTGCAAACTTATATATTTATATATTTCAATATTGCGGATCTTTTAGATGCTATTTTAAAATGTATTATACTAATAAACTCTTTTAGAAATGTCAGCTCTCCTCTCCTACAACTTATTCTGTATTTTTTCACTCCCATGAGTGCAGCCGTTTCTTTTTTTTATTTTGCTTTCCAATCTTAAAGGCACATACACAGTGCCTTTACGGTTGCGCACAGGGGAAGTGTAATACCATCTTTCTATTCTACTCAGGCGCTATTAGGCAGTATTGTGGTTTTTCTGTCCTGCTACGTTAAACCCGATGTTGGGACAGTATGACTGATTTGAGATAATGCTCTCTACAATTGTGACGTGAGTATTGTTTATATTTCATAAATCCGGGAAACTGTCAAGTTTCCATTAAAAATGTAAGTAATCTACAGACCATGGAACATAGAGTTTATCAGCTTTAATAAGCTGATAAACGCTATGTTCCATGGTCTGTAGCCTGTTTGCAAATAATAACTGTATAATGACAGATCAGCCTGTCTATGTGACATTGCTGTTTGCAGGCTATTTATGTTTATATACTAATTTGTATCAGAACTCACAACCCATCCTTACACACTTTACCCATGTTTTGTTCCTCTTCAGGTGGAGACACATGGTGGGTCATTCTGAGTTGATCGCTCGCTAGCTGTTTTTAGCAGCCGTACAAACGCATAGTTGCCGCCCACGGGAAAGTGTATTTTCGCTTTGCAAATGTGCGAACGCCTGTGCAGCCGAGCTCTGCAAAAACATTTTGTGCAGTTTTAGAGTAGGTCTGAACTTACTCAGCCCTTGTGATCACTTCAGTCTTTTTGGTCCCGGAATTGACGTCACACACACGCCCTCCAAACGCCCGGACATGCCTGCGTTTTCCCTACCACTCCCACAAAATGGTCAGTTGCCACCCATAAATGCACTCTTTCTGTCAATCTTCTTGCAATCGGCTGTGTGAATGGATTGTTCATTAAATCCATAGCTCAGCAACGATCCGCATTGTACCCGTATGACGCGCATGGGCATTGCGGTGCATACACATGTGCAGTAGAGACCTGATCACAGCGCAGCGAAAATCGGCAGCGTATGATCAACTCGGAATGATCCCCATTATGGCTACATGTTGAGAAGCTGCTGCATATATGCCACAACACCATTAACTGTGAGCAGTTGTTCAGCCTCCAGTGCCCCATGTTAACAAAACTTCAATTCCAGCTGGGAGCCCCCATGATTGATTTTCCTTCAGCATTTCTTTTTCCTGAATGTACTTGATGGGAAATTTGCATAGGGCAACAAAATCGCCCAGAGATAAAGCTGCCCTGACTCAGTCTATTTGTTTAACACCTACTCACCATCTCTAATGGCAACCTGTTGTATGACACTGGCAGGCAGAGCTATGTGCCAGGACAGAACTTATACTGTACAGGACAGCAGATATAAGATAGCAAACTGCAGGAGTGTATAAGCAAAATCGAATTCTGCATCGTGCTGAACAAAGATTTCCTGCATTGCCTGCTCCCTGAGAAGAGTTAGCTTAGGCATTTAATAATAGCTACTGATGTGCTCAATGACTTTTAGCCTTAACTTTTAACATATGTTGGAGAGGATTGCACTTCTGCCCTGTCTCCTTTTTTACTGTCCTGTGACCCTGTCGTGATAACGTCACGGCCGAGTGGTACTTAGCTCCACAGAGGTGACACCAGATTACAGCTGTATAATTCCTGCATTTAAACTATTATAGCTACCGCTGTATACCACGGTTGCCATTGTGTATGTTACCTGCAAGCCAGGTTAAGAACCCACTGTGTGCACTAAGCTCTATTACATAGTTTGCTATGCTGGATATACCAACAGCTGGCAGCTTGGCTAAGATAGAGATTGCCAGTGTGGACATCCAATCATAAAGCAGAAGTTCTGGGAGAAACAATAAAGGAAACCCCCCCCAAGGAGATAGTATGGGGAATTTGCAAACATCACTTTCTGTGAACTCCAAAATATCCAAGAAGCACAGTTAAAAGACATACGGCGAACACATCACCTACTAGTCTTAAGGATCTTACAAAACTTGGAGACATGACCTGTCACTACTGATAACCAGGGATATATTGAAGCAACATCTGCAATGTATGCAATATCAAATTTAAAACTAGTCAGTAGTCCATTTGACATCAAAGGTGCCAAACTTACAGATTCCATGTCATCAACAAGCGAGGCAGAGATGGAGGATATGAGAAAATTCCTTTATCAGAATGCTGTTGAAATTTCAAAGTATGCAAGTATAGGAACTCATCTAGACATCATACATAGGGCGGGATGTACTAAAGCTGACAATCCAGTTTTCTGAGTCCTGGCCACATTTCTGTATGTACCAAGCCCCGGAATGCTATACAGTCCAGAGCTTGGACTTGGTGGATGAAGCTATCTTTATGAGCTTCTTTTTGCACTCTGTCCAATCGGATCCTGTTCAGCACTCTTGGTGCCCACTGCATCACACTGGAACCCCTTCTATGGTAAAAGGATAACTCTTATCAGGACTTATCAGGATTTGTGACTTTAATCACATTTCTAAGTACATACCGGCATTATTAATCCCGGTATGTACTGTATCCGATAAAGTGTTGGTATGTATTGCCCATACTGTGAGCCAGGTAAGCCAATTTGCCATCATTAATCATGGGAAACCACATTGGATTGCAGTTAAAAGAATCCTGAAGTACTTATAAGGTTCAGCTTCCTTAAAGTTTGAATTTCAAAGTCTGGAAATTCTGCATTTTAAATTGTTCTGTGGGGGTCATTCCGAGTTGATCGTTCGTTGCCGATTTTCGCAATGGAGCGATTAAGGGAAAAATGCGCATGGTACCCAGGGCGCATGCACTAAGTATTTTAGCTCAAAACTTAGTAGATTTACTCACGTCCGAACGAAGAATTTTCATCGTTGAAGTGTTCGGAGTGTGATTGACAGGAAGTGGGTGCTTCTGGGCGGAAACTGACCGTTTTCTGGGAGTGTGCGGAAAAATGCAGGCGTGCCAGGATAAAACGCGGGAGTGTCTGGAGAAACGGGGGAGTAGCTGGCCGAACGCAGGGCGTGTTTGTGACGTCAAACCAGGAACGAAACGGGCTGAGCTGATCGCAGTGTAGGAGTAAGTCTCAAGCTACTCAGAAACTGCTAAGAATTTTCTATTCGCAATTCTGCTAATCTTTCGTTCGCAATTCTGCTAAGCTAAGATACACTCCCAGAGGGCGGCGGCCTAGCGTGTGCAATGCTGCTAAAATCTGCTAGCGAGCGAACAACTCGGAATGATCCCCTGTGTTGCCAACTGTGGATAAGATGAGGTTGACCGTCGTTTATACATGGGATAACTGTTTGTACTGGCAGATGGAGCTGGGCAAGCAGAAAGCATCCCACTGTAGCTCTAACCACCACCGAGGCGGAGTACATGGCACTTGCAGAAACTGCCAATTAAGTTTTATTTTTTAAAAGATACAGTACTTTGTCTGAGTTAAGTATTTTGAGCCAGGATGAAACTATCAACATAGTTTGTGACAACAAGGCTGCAACTGACTTGTCCTACTGCACCAAGCACCATGGACAGTCCAAGCACATTGCTATTAGACATCACATCATCCGTGAGCTAACACCTTCTAATTGTATTCCTCAGACTATATGGATTGGAATATATTTGTTATGTTGATATGTTTCACTGTTTATTTGTTGCATAACTCTATGTCATTAGTAACAGGAGGACTTTGCTGACATTTTTCAAGTAAAGTGTAATTTTTTTTATGTAAACAGAAGACAGCCCTGAGTGAGGTGGGGGTGTTGGAGAGGAGTGCGTTTCTGTGCTGTCTCCTTCTCCTCTGTTCTGTGACTCCAGTGGGATGACGTCACTGTGCATGTGTGATCAGGTGCGTGCCGCTGTGTAGAGTGTCACAGTAATGCACGGCTGTGAGCTCCATAGAGGTGAGACCAAAATACCGCTTATAGCCTTCGCTGTGTACTGCTGTTACCACTGTGTATGTAACCACTGTAACCACCAATAAACCTGCAAGCCAGGTTAAGGACCCTCTGTGTGGACTAACCTCCATTACACAAGCTGGTACACCCCAATGCAACCACCTTGGTTACACCAATAGGGTCATATCAATTGATAACATCTGTTATTCGTAGTGTACAAGTGACACTTGCATATATGTAAAGTGTAAATTAAAGTGTTTTATTTCATCCTTACTGATGCCATTTCTTCATTTTATTCTTAGAGACAAACACGTTTATTGTAAGAGGTGAGTCTCAGATCTAGAAGTTTATTACTTTATACTGTTAGACTTGGAGCACTTTATAAGTCATATGATACAAGTAACATCACTATGCACCAAATATGTAGATATATTCTGTAGGAATTTATTCATATATTGAAAACTGTTGTGCTACTCTATGGTCACAGGTCGGGTGTGCTATGTTAGGTCGACAGTTCTCAAGTCAACTTGTGTTAGGTTAACATGAGAACATAGACATGGTCAAAAGACAGCATGCTTAGCACAGAACTCCTTGGGGACTTTGTGTGTGCATGGGGATCAGTATGATATGCCAGATGTTGGGATCCCGCCGGAATTCTAACAGCTGGAATACCGGCAGCAAGTACAGGGTGTCCCCTCACGGGCTTGCTGCGCTCACCACGCTTCAGGTCCAATGGCGACCTTTGGTCGCCACACTAATCTATACCCTCTTGGGTGGTAGCATGGACCATCTTCCAAGTGTGGACTGTCGCCGGCATTTCCGCCGGCATTTCACCAGGTGTCGGGATTCCAGCATCAGTTTCCTGACCATCAGGATCCCGATAGCCGGCAAATTTACTGCCTCTCTGCATATGTAATCTTCCGTAGGTAGTGTGCTACAGAATATATAGATTATTACTATATGGTGGTGGCAGTGGGAGTTTATAAATCACAGTAGGGTAATGGAAGGTCGCAGAAAAGGTGGTAATTTGATAGATTCTAAATAACTTTTACCCTAAAACATCAAAAATTATGGCTCTGTGACCCTGACCTTTCCCATATTACAACATACAGGCAACAGACAAACTCACACATACACAACACACATACACACACTTACACATGGGATGGGCAGAAACACACACAAATAGACACCAGCCCAGATGCATTTTGGGGATACTTGAAATTTATTTATATCACCTGAAAATTGTCATTTTCAGGAAATATCTTGCAAAATTCCCTTTGATGGATATGCCTCTTAGACAATACTAAATGTGTGTGCTGCAGGAAGACAGCTTTTATAGACAAACCTCTAGAATAAAACCTAAGGATCTTAGCGCAAACATTTAGCTCAGCGTGGGTGCACATTTACCATGACAAGGAAACCACTCTACAAATGGGAACTCAAGTTAACAATTTAGCATTTTAATATGGGACTTGATATATACTTTCTGTTTCTGAAATAATTTATGGTACCGATACTGAATTGGGTGCGGGCTTACTAGTTTCTCTACTTCACTAGCTTTTCCAGATGTAATCCTCTTAATCAATCCCCTAAGAGAAGTGAAGTCCTTTTTGGAGATGTAATTTTACTGTTTATATAGTTAGCAGAAGTCCCCATATCCTCCTGTTCAAGTCACAAATACCACATCATCTGTCCCAAAACGCTGGAGGCTACAGACAAAACCCACCAAGGCTCATTAGCTTCTACAAAAGGATGTAGTGTTGTAAACATGTCATTCCTCCTCCCAGAGTGGAGAGGCTAAATCAAAGCCAGCCTAGTGAGTAACAAAATATTCTAAGGAACTTTTGTTTTTTCAGATTAAAAATTGACTGGTAGAAATTGAAATTGAATAGAACATTAATTCAGGAAACCTCTACAAACTTTTGGATCAACGTCAAACTTTGGAAACATAGATACAAATTTACAACTGGGTCCTGGAGTCAGTGTTTGGTTTCTGGATTGACACTGGAATTTGCAACAGCAGCGGAAACACACAGGGCATCTACAGTATGTGCTGCAGAAGGGTCTGTAGAAAATGCTTTATATGAGCCTAATTGCCCCCTTCCTTAGCCAACACGTTTCGATCAATTCACTGATGGGGCCCTAAGCAAGATACCAATTTAGGGGCCCTCCTCCCTCAAACAATCCAAAGCACTATATTTTCATTCCTGATGTATGCCCCTTATATTATTTGTTTTTCCTCTTTATATTCTATTACAGTATATTACAGTACTTCCCCCTTCACTGATTGTTACACCACTCAGTTACTGCATTTTAGATCAGTGCTCCCCTCACTGAATGTAGCAGGTCTCCATACCTCATTATTACAGCCTAACTCACTGGCTGCATTGTATATGAGTGACTCAGTCTTACTGATTGTAGCCCCATCGCCTAAATAACACATTACCCCCCCCCTCACTCACTGACCATCTTTTATAACAGCATTTTATAATACCCATTGTTACACTCCTCAGCCAGTGACTGTATTGATTATATATCAATGCCCCGCCCCTTTATTGATTGTAGTGCTTGCTACAATCAGGGGGGAGGGGGAGCAATGATATACATATACAATACAGTCACTTACTGAGGGGTGAAATAATGGGTATTATAAGCGACAGGGGGCCTGCTAATAGGGGATGGGGGATCTGATAAATCAGTGGGGGGTGTACTAAAAGCGCACCTAAACGCACATGCTTTTAGTGTTAAACATAATACTGTGTATACCCTACTTTGGTATATTGCCCTACACATTGGGATTTTATTCTTCATTTACACATCCATGATCTTGGAGTTGAGTATAAGTCGCCCCATAAACAGAGTCTGCAGCAAGAACCTGTAGACCACTGATTGGGACGATCAAAATTGGAGATACCTTTATGTGCGTTACATCATCTATACTATCGTGAGTGGGGTATGCTTTTCTACTTCCCTTCAGGTGTTATAGATACCTTTATATGCTTAATTAATTCTACAGTCACAGTGAGTGGGGTGCGCCCATTTGATACCATGGCGATACACAGAAGTGCACGATTAGATAATATTCGGGGTTACAGATTTAAAGAAACCTTGTTTCATACATCACTACCTTTTGAAGTGTGAGTTTGGGTACGCCCTATCATATTTATTCAGCACCTTTTGAACATCAGAATCACAAAGAATTTATGAAGACGTATGTTTTGAACTTTAAGACTGTTCTACTCAGAGCCGGCCCTACCCAATATGATGCCCTAGGCAAGATTTTGGCTGGTGCCCCTAGCACCAATGCTAGTTCCGCCTCTGACCCTGCATCCCTTTCCCAGCACCATCACACCTCACACATAGTGCCCCTTACACATATGTCAAACATTATTAATGCCCTTATACACATAATGACACACGTAGTGCCCTTTACACATTTGCTGCACATTATTAATGCATTTATAAACATGAAACGCATAATGACCCTTACACATATGCTGAACACTATTGCACAACCAACCCACTCACACACACACAGCACTCACACAGCCGCTAACACTGTGACCTCTGCCTCTGCTTGGATACAGATGTGTCCTCATAAATCTTGCCTCCATACACCATGCAGCAGGAGATGCCTGGCGCGAGTCAACTGGCAGCTCTGCTAACGTCGGGTGCCTATTTTTTATGAAAATTAATCTTATTTGCATTGCTGTGTGGCTAGGATGCACAAGCAGCTTCTCCTGATTAAAATGATATGCGGCATGCCTATATACCGTGTGAGACTGGATACGAAATGCTACACACAGAATATAGGCATGCCGCATATCATTTTAATCAGCAGGAGCTGCTTATGCCCCTAGGCATACCAGATGCTCTAGGCAATTGCCTATCTTGCCTATGCCTAGGGCCGGCTCTGGTTCTACTCATTTGTTTGTATTTTGATTTTTTTCATGTTCACTACATCACCAAACTTGAAACTAAGCATCAGGTGACAACTGAAGGAGCAGAAAGATGAATACAACCGTACTCAATCAAATGGGACGTATTGTATATGTTATATATATATTATATGTTTACTAGCGCCCATGGTTGTGCCCTTCCAATTTTTCTTGTATACATATATTTGTAGAAGAGTGGTGACACTTTAAGAAGGAACATAATCCAAGTCAGCTTTTATTGCGTCAGTGTAGCAGGGATCCTCCACTTTCTTCTCTACTATTCGGCCCTGGCATTTGTGAAGGTGCGCGCGCATCACAAGGGGCATGCCGTCAAGGGGGCAAGCCATGAGTCAGGGATGTGTGGCCCCACAGCATGCCCCTATTTTCCTAGATACACACTCTTCAGGCAGAGGGGGGGGGGGGCAAACTAGATAGTTGGAAGCTGGGCTGCACATGGCCCTCCTGACTCTCTGTGGACTGTCCCATCAGACCAGCGGCCCTTCTGGCACATGCTAGAAGACCTCATGTTTTCCTATGTGCGCATAGTGGTCTCTCTCTCTGTGCATCTCACATCATACACATGTGTGGCATGAAGAGTCACACGCACAATACTGCAGGACTGGAAACACAGGCATGTGCTGGAACCAGCTGCTTTGGTTGCCTTCTGGTATATCCGCTGCTGAGCATGATACAGAAAATAAGGGGTGAAATAATGTGGTTTATTGTAAGTATGGAATGAATTTGATAAATACAGTATAAGCTATACTATTTCGATTTTACAGTTTGATCATAGATTGTGCTCTGATAATTATGTCCTGGAATGTTTGTAAAATAAACAAAATACAGGTGTAAGTCACAATGTACAGTAGCATCACTCATTGGTGACTTTCAGGCTAGAATCAACACCTTGCTAATAAATGTTATGTGTTCAATGTGTTTTTGTCAGTACTGCTGAATTTCAAACAAGCCTAAATATCACAAAGGTGTCAAAAATATACTTTGCAAGTACAGCAATTATTACTCTTGCAAAAAAGTTGCAAATAAAGACACAATTAAAACTGGAATAACACTTGGAAACAAGTAATGAAAATGTCATAGTGAATATACAAAGTTACTCTAAAGTGTCATAATTCACAAACCATGTATACCTAAGATATTTACTGTATTAAATGTATGGAACTCCTGAACGTGGTATTACGCTAGCTGCTAGTAATAAAGATAGGCATGCTTGCACTTAGGTTTTCTGTTGTCTAATAAAATAGTCCTGCACCGAAACTGTACATTGCTAGACCTGGAAAACCTACAAAAAGTGATGCAGTTAAATGACAATGTTTTTCCTTCACTGATTCAGACAATGGTAATTTCCAGTTGAAAATAACCTTTAGCTGTAGATTTACTTAGGTTTCTAAAAAATGAAAAGTGGAGATATTGGGCCTGATTCAGGTTTGTAAGCAAAGTAAAAAAAAAAGCACACAACTGGGCAAAACCATGCTGCACTGCAGGTGGGGCAGATGTACAGTAACATGTGTGTTACGCTTGGCTTGAGTTGGGGATCTGACGACTGATAACTGACTGAGGGAGCAGCTATCGGCAAAGGAAGGAAACGAGGTGGCTGAATGTAGTTATTACTCATGGATTGAAGACTTAGGCCCGAAGATGTAGACGGGTAGGCAATGAGGACAATAAACGAGAATGATACACTAAAGAAAGATTAATTCAGCTTTACTGAGACCTCAATCATACACAATGACTAGGAGATGTCTGAGTGAATTCTGAAAGACAAAATGTTTGTGACTTCTAAACGATGCTGAAGAATACTGAATGAAGAAGTGACTTGTGATTTGTAAACGATGCTAAAGAACTCTGAATGAAGAGATGACTTGTGATTTGTAAACGATGCTGAAGACCACTGAATAAAGAGATGACTAGTGATTTGTAAACGATGCTGAAGAACACTGAATGAAGAGACGACTTGAAGAACAGTGGTGAAGAGAGGATCGATGTGAGCACCGTGAGCAAACGGAGACCCTCTACCAGATAGAGGACCCAGCGGTTAAACCGCAAGAGCGGTGGACTGGGAGCAAAGGACTGCAATAATAGAACTGACCACCAGGGGCCACAACAGAACCAGGATACCAGGGGTTAACCTGGGAGCACAGAACTTGAGCACCTTACAGCAGCAAGTAACTTGAAGAACTGGCACCATGACTAAGCAACAACCCCTTTTTATGAGGGAAGACTGCACCGGATTGGCTGGATGTGAACTGGGATACCTATTAGCTTGGCTTGGTCTCCAACATGGCAGCTCCCTGCACAGAGGACACATTTGGAACCAGCACACAGCCATTACCTCAGGCCTCAGCCTCCCAGATGCCGCACTCCAGCTACAGAACACTTGGAAACAGGCACCTCCGGCTGCCATGCTCCGCTCCCCAGGACCAGGACCCCGGCCTCCAGACACCAAGCAGCCGCACTGGAGGACCTTGCTGTCACAGCTCCTATCTACCGCAGCCACACCAGCCAACTAACGGGAAGGCTGCAGGGACCAGAACCAGAGGTAAGACTGCAGATGCTGACAGTGTGTAGAGAGAGTTTTGGGTGAGGTGTGTTCAAACTGAAATCTAAATTGCAGTGTAAAAATAAAGATAACATTTGTGGGCTATGTATGAAGTCAGAATTTACTCTGCACAGAAACAATATAACCCACCTAAATCTAAATCTCTCCGCACATGTAACATCTGCCCCACCTGCAGTGCAACATGGTTTTGGGGGTCATTCCGAGTTGATCGTAACTGTGCTAAATTTAACACAGCTACGATCAGGCACTCAGACATGCGGGGGGACGCCCAGCACAGGGCTAGTCCGCCCCGCATGTCAGTGCTGGTCCCCCCACAAAAATGCAAAAGCATTGCACAGCGGCGATGCTTTTGCATTTCAGGAGCAACTCCCGGCCAGCGCAGCTCCTGCGGCTGGCCAGGAGAACCTTCTCGCTGCCCGGGTCGCAGTGGCTGCGTATGACGTCCCCCCAACAGTCCGGCTACGTCTGCATTGGCCAGACTGCGCCCCCTAAACGGCGGCTTAACGCCGCCGTCCAGCCCCCTCCCGCCCAGCGACCTCCTCTGCCTGTCAATCAGGCAGAGGTGATCGCTACACTACAACGGCCTTCAGCCGCCCAGTATTCGCCGGCGCATGCGCAAATCCGACCCGTTCGCTACTCTGCGATAAACTGCAGCGAGCGATTGGGTCGGAATGACCCCCTTTGTCCAGTTGTGTGCTTGTTTGGTTTGCTAACAAACCTGAATCAGGCTCTTTGCTCATATCAACCACTCAGATTCTAGCTATCATTTCTCAATTGCATTCTAGAAAATGATAGAATATTGTCTGTTTTGGAAGCGTTAGTTAATCTACCCTTTACTCAGTGTCTTGTCAACACCATGTCACACAAGTGGGAGAAGCCTGCCTAAGAAGTGTATAGGGATAAACAGACGGATGTGACAAGTACACTAGGTGATATATATTTTTAAACACATCAAAAAACGTGTTCTTGGCCGGGAACTATAGTAAAAAGATAAATATTATTGAAACATCTATAGCATTTCCCAATTGCTTGCTTTCCAATTAAGGTTATTTTACAATGGATGCTTATAAATGCATAGCTAAAGACTTATATGACGTTGATTGTAAAGCATTGCACTATATTTCATTTCTGTTATTAGCCTTGCTCTTTCCTTCAGTAAATGCGTGCTGCAACACACAATCTGTTGATGTTAACTATTATTGTACCCGAAGGATGCATTTACAGTAGGAAACCGTGGTTAGTCATTTTGTTTAGTGTTTTTCCAAGACTGGAGGTTAGTGCTAAACCACTTATCTCCCCTATGTTATTAGTAAATACTCTGCCATTAATTTTGCAATAAACATCAAATGCAAGCGGAATCTTGAAGCGATGCAAGATTCCAGTCAAGAAAATGGGTCCTTTGTGTTATACACATTTTCCATTGTTTAGATGAGAATAATACATGTTCCACTTGACCACAGCATGTTGCTGAGGAGTATGGTAGTTAGCAAGCCATTTCTCATCACTGTGACCTAGGAAGAGAAGCTGAACTTTAAAGATGTGTTAGAAAAACACTTACTGAATGAAGAACAGTGCTTATAAATGATAAAAAAAGGAGAATTCCTTTAATTCTGATCTTTTCAAAGCTTTCCTTTGATCTTAAAATCTTTGACATTTTTAAGTAACTCTACAAGCAAAAGCTTTTACTGGGCTTAATTCAGACCTGATCGCAGCAGCAAACTTTTTCCCTAATGGGTAAAACCATGGGGGTCATTCCGAGTTGATTGCTCGCTAGCAACTTTTTGCAGCGCTGCGATCAGATAGTCGCCGCCTATGGGGGAGTGTATTTTCGCTTTGCAAGTGTGCGAACGCCTTTGCAGCCGAGCGGTACAAAAACAGTTTGTGTAGTTTCTGAGTAGCTCTGGTCTTACTCAGCTGCTGCGATCACTTCAGTCTTTTTGGTCCCGGAATTGACGTCAGACACCCGCCCTGCAAACGCTTGGACACACCTGCATTTTCCCAAACACTCCCAGAAAATGGTCAGTTGACACCCATAAATGCCCTATTTCTGTCAATCACCTTGCTATCGACTGTGCAAATGGATTCTTCATTAAATCCATCGCCCAGCACCGATCCTCTTTGTACCCGTACGACACACCTGCGTAATGCGGTGCATACGCATGTGGAGTTTTGCCAAGTTTTAACCTGATCGCAGCGCTGCAAAAAGTTGCTAGCGAGCGATTAACTCGGAATGACCCCCCATGTGCAGTACAGGTGGGGCAGATATAACATCTGCAGAGATAGTTAGATTCGGGTGGGGTGTGTTCAAACAGAAATCTAAATTGCAGTGTTAAAATATAGCAGCCAGTATTTACCCTGCACAGAAACAAAATAACCCACCCAAATCTAACTTTATCTGCACACATTATATCGTCCCCACTTGCAGTGCACATGGGGGGGTCATTCAGACCCGTTCGCATGATGCATTTTCTCGCAGCCGTGCGAACAGGTCTGAACTGCGCATGCGTGTGACCTGCAATGCGCAGGCGCGTCGTTGCCCGGCGACAGGGGAAGCTGGAGAGCGATGGCTTCTACGGAGAAAGCGATTGCGGCTTTGATCAGGTTTGAATTAGTCCCATTGTTCTTTTATACTATTTTAGTACAGAAAACTGGATTGCGCTAAATAGCTAAATAATCTGTATTCCTCAGTCTCTGTAGAATTTAGACTGTTACCTTGAAAATTGGAAAACAATTTGTGAAAACAACACATGGAAAATAGCCAGACACTGATAACTATATTATTATAGCTAAGATGAGTTGAAGATTTAAAGCATAACTCTTGGTTGCAGAAGGTTTTTATGGCGGGGTTCCTCCATTTCTGTAGTATAGTACTTTGAACAATATTGTTGTTCGGTAGCTGCTGAGATGGGTGTTAGACATAAATCCAGCCAGAAGAGCTTGCTCCATCTTATTGATCTGCACAGTCACACCCTCATAGCAGTGGCGTAACTAGGGGCTTGGAGGCCCCTGGCAATCTCTTAAGGTGGGCCTCCTGTTTGTTTTCTATAAACTCTTAGGTCAACGGAGCTGAACAGGGAACCAGAAGATGTGGAGGGAACTGTACAGAATGCTGGTCAGTGGCACTTCCAGATGAAAGACAAGAAGCAGCTGCAAGTGTACCTGTGGGACACCAATCTCCACAGGTGGTCCCCAACGACACAGGAGCCTCCTCAGGTAAGCAGCAGATAGTGAGTTGTCAGGAGGGCCCAGCAACCATCAGCGTCGACGTGGTCACGCAAGACACTGATCCGGGAGTCTGGAAAGCCAAGCCGTGGCTTTGGGCCTATCCAGATGCCGGAGCTTGGACGCCGGAGCTCGGTGGGCCCCTGAACATTTGCCAGTCTAACCAACCTGTAGTTGCGCCACTGCCTCATAGGTTGCACATGAAAAGCCAGTATAGAACCAAACTCTGTGATGGTTGTCAGTGGTTCAGAAGCTGTAACGACAGTAAAAAACATATAGGGCAAGCAAATTATATTGTGCCACTGTTTTCAATTTTAAAATGGAAGGGTTATGCAGGTATAGATAAATGAAGTATAAATGGAAACCACAGTTCAAAACTGAAATAATAAGGGCATGGAATCTAATAAGAGCCACTGTCCAGACAAAAGTAGGTTGAAAAATAATTTCTTATTGGCATGAAATGTGACAATAAGAAATGAGTTAATGGTGTCAATTTGTGATCATTTATAAATTGAACAATAGCCACCAAGAGAGTTAGAAGAGGGTGAAATAACAAAAGAGATGTAAAGTGAGATCAGGAAAATGTGAGGGTAAAAAAAGAGACAAAAGAGAGGGTGGAAGAAAGAGAGAGAGTTAGAGAAGGAGAGGAAGAAAAATGAAGGGTATAAAAGGGAAACCCAGAAATACAGAAAAAAAGAGAAAAGAGAGAGAGAAAAACAGTGCACTTGTGAAAAGTTTTTATTTCTAATAATCACAGGCATAAGTAATTTTGGCCATCACAACTGCTCCTTCTCAGGCTGATGATCCATTTGCCTGTCCAGATCAACAAGAGACAAAGATACTGAACCCTCAGTCAACCAGTTTCCTGCCATAGGTTTTATAGCTACTCCACTGCCTAGTGCTATGATCAAAGGGGTGTAGCATGGTATGCCGGCGGCCGGGCTTCCGGCGGTCAGCATACCGGTGACGGAGTCCCGACCGCCGGCATACCGACAGCTGGGCCAGCGCACATGAGCCCCTTGCGGGCACGGTGGCGCACTACGCGCGTCACGCTATCTATTCTCCCTCCAGGGGGGTTGTGGACCCCAAGATGGAGAAAAGGTGTCGGTATGCCGGGTGTCTGGATTCCGGCGCCGGTATACTGTGCGCTGGGATCCCAACAGCCGACAAACTGAAGACCACATGATCAAAGGGATAGCTCTTGACCCCCATAGTTTCATATAAGGTTAATATTGTAGTACTGTTTTATACAAATGCAGTTTAATTGGCACTTTTTTATTGAAGTTTTCTTGATTGCAAAGTTTTGTGAGCCATTTTATATAAGGTTTCTAATATCATATAATACTGAATATAGATATATTAAGTTTTATCTGTGGTTTTTAGTAGGATATAAGAGCTGCCTTATTCTTATGTTGCTTGAGGTGGATGGGATGCATAGCAGGGACGTGTGGTGAGCTAAATGGCTCAGGAGGCACTGGCTAACCCCAGAGCCAGATTTACATGCAATATATGAGCCAAAGGGTACATCTGGGCATTACACACAGGTGCAGCAGTATAAACTCCTGGAAATCTGGTGAGTTTTGATTAGAGATGTGTGGAAAGGATACACAGGTGAGGCACTGCCTCACCTGCCATAGACTTTTTACTCCAGAGATTGGGCTATAAAAATTATTAGAATAATGCAAAGAAGATAATTCAAACAAATGATCAGGATTTTTCATATATTTTATTCAGTCAAAACTCTGGTTTAAACGTAAGTATGGCAGGAAAGGCTCTGCCTCACCTGCCTCACCCCACCGCACGTCACTGATGCATAGGCGTATCTATAATGGGTGCAGGGTGTGTGGTGTATACTAGTACCTGGGGGTCCACACCGCGCACCCTGAACTCATACATTACACTTGCCCCTCTAGTCTGGCACTGGAGCTGCAGAAATCCATGGGGAAATGGTTTGCAAATTTCCCAAAGATTTGTGCATGAGCAGTAGAGAAATCACAGAGGTTTTGCTGCAACTGGCCAATGAGAGGGAGACGGACAGGCAGGAGTACTAGATTGGTAGAAACTGGTAAGGATGAGGGTGCTGGCAAGGAGGGGCAACACTAGGGTGGTGCGGGCTGTACTAAATGACATCATCCGAGGGGGTTACACCAAAATAACAGAGCTGCTCCGTGATGTACTGTCACACCCTTGGATGGAGTCACCGGGCAGCGTCCACACTGTCTCCTTGTGCTGGGACTCGGGAGAGAGACTGCCAGCATGAAGAGAATGAGATATTGTCACTCAAGTGGGCGTGGCTTCATACCGCGTGATCACGCCCCATCTCATGAGAGCATGCACATTCAACCCGCGCTCACACTATGATACTGTTGCATAAGGTGTCCCCAAAATTAGTGATGCCTATGCTTAAAGAGTTCTGTGTTTGGTACCAGTATTTATCATTGTATCCCTTCTCATATGTACATCAACATGAGCAGTACGAGAGTGACTTTGTCTTTGTGTTTGAACCCACATCAAGATTGCCCCTATTGTCTTTCAAACACATGAAATATCCAAAATAGGAGTAGCAAAAATATAGGTACAGTATGTACAATTATATGTCACATATATACAATGTCTCATCTGCAATGGGATTGGTATATGTTCCTCTTACGTTTTCTAAATGAGAACATAACAAGTGAATAAACACATATATAAAAAATATATAATGTAAGTATCATACAAAAGAAAAAACTTAAGTGGTAGTGGTTAGGATATATTTCTTTCTTAGACACTGCCCGGGATGTAATGAAGTCCGTGTTCGGAGGCCGTGCGGGATGCTGGCTGAACATGGATGGTTTTTCTTAAAGGGGCGATCATTTACAAGGCATGTTTTAGTCTTTTAAATGAGTGCCCCTTTATAAAAAACGTCCGCACGGCTGCTGACCTTGAACTTTATTACATCCCACCCATTGGGAGCTGTCAGCAATATGCAATGTACACACAATGAAGCACATATTTATTTTGACAATACGTGTAGCCATTAGAGATGAGCGCCTGAAATTTTTCGGGTTTTGTGTTTTGGTTTTGGGTTCGGTTCCGCGGCCGTGTTTTGGGTTCGAACGCGTTTTGGCAAAACCTCACCGAATTATTTTTGTCGGATTCGGGTGTGTTTTGGATTCGGGTGTTTTTTTCCAAAAACACTAAAAAACAGCTTAAATCATAGAATTTGGGGGTCATTTTGATCCCAAAGTATTATTAACCTCAAAAAACATAATTTACACTCATTTTCAGTCTATTCTGAATACCTCACACCTCACAATATTATTTTTAGTCCTAAAATTTGCACCGAGGTCGCTGTGTGAGTAAGATAAGCGACCCTAGTGGCCGACACAAACACCGGGCCCATCTAGGAGTGGCACTGCAGTGTCACGCAGGATGTCCCTTCCAAAAAACCCTCCCCAAACAGCACATGACGCAAAGAAAAAAAGAGGCGCAATGAGGTAGCTGTGTGAGTAAGATTAGCGACCCTAGTGGCCGACACAAACACCGGGCCCATCTAGGAGTGGCACTGCAGTGTCACGCAGGATGGCCCTTCCAAAAAACCCTCCCCAAACAGCACATGACGCAAAGAAAAAAAGAGGCGCAATGAGGTAGCTGACTGTGTGAGTAAGATTAGCGACCCTAGTGGCCGACACAAACACCGGGCACATCTAGGAGTGGCACTGCAGTGTCACGCAGGATGTCCCTTCCAAAAAACCCTCCCCAAACAGCACATGACGCAAAGAAAAAAAGAGGCGCAATGAGGTAGCTGTGTGAGTAAGATTAGCGACCCTAGTGGCCGACACAAACACCGGGCCCATCTAGGAGTGGCACTGCAGTGTCACGCAGGATGTCCCTTCCAAAAAACCCTCCCCAATCAGCACATGATGCAAAGAAAAAGAAAAGAAAAAAGAGGTGCAAGATGGAATTATCCTTGGGCCCTCCCACCCACCCTTATGTTGTATAAACAAAACAGGACATGCACACTTTAACCAACCCATCATTTCAGTGACAGGGTCTGCCACACGACTGTGACTGATATGACGGGTTGGTTTGGACCCCCCCCAAAAAAGAAGCAATTAATCTCTCCTTGCACAAACTGGCTCTACAGAGGCAAGATGTCCACCTCATCTTCACCCTCCGATATATCACCGTGTACATCCCCCTCCTCACAGATTATCAATTCGTCCCCACTGGAATCCACCATCTCAGCTCCCTGTGTACTTTGTGGAGGCAATTGCTGCTGGTCAATGTCTCCGCGGAGGAATTGATTATAATTCATTTTAATGAACATCATCTTCTCCACATTTTCTGGATGTAACCTCGTACGCCGATTGCTGACAAGGTGAGCGGCGGCACTAAACACTCTTTCGGAGTACACACTTGTGGGAGGGCAACTTAGGTAGAATAAAGCCAGTTTGTGCAAGGGCCTCCAAATTGCCTCTTTTTCCTCCCAGTATAAGTACGGACTGTGTGACGTGCCTACTTGGATGCGGTCACTCATATAATCCTCCACCATTCTATCAATGTTGAGAGAATCATATGCAGTGACAGTAGACGACATGTCCGTAATCGTTGTCAGGTCCTTCAGTCCGGACCAGATGTCAGCATCAGCAGTCGCTCCAGACTGCCCTGCATCACCGCCAGCGGGTGGGCTCGGAATTCTGAGCCTTTTCCTCGCACCCCCAGTTGCGGGAGAATGTGAAGGAGGAGATGTTGACAGGTCGCGTTCCGCTTGACTTGACAATTTTGTCACCAGCAGGTCTTTCAACCCCAGCAGACCTGTGTCTGCCGGAAAGAGAGATCCAAGGTAGGCTTTAAATCTAGGATCGAGCACGGTGGCCAAAATGTAGTGCTCTGATTTCAACAGATTGACCACCCGTGAATCCTTGTTAAGCGAATTAAGGGCTGCATCCACAAGTCCCACATGCCTAGCGGAATCGCTCCGTGTTAGCTCCTTCTTCAATGCCTCCAGCTTCTTCTGCAAAAGCCTGATGAGGGGAATGACCTGACTCAGGCTGGCAGTGTCTGAACTGACTTCACGTGTGGCAAGTTCAAAGGGCATCAGAACCTTGCACAACGTTGAAATCATTCTCCACTGCACTTGAGACAGGTGCATTCCATCTCCTATATCGTGCTCAATTGTATAGGCTTGAATGGCCTTTTGCTGCTCCTCCAACCTCTGAAGCATATAGAGGGTTGAATTCCACCTCGTTACCACTTCTTGCTTCAGATGATGGCAGGGCAGGTTCAGTAGTTTTTGGTGGTGCTCCAGTCTTCTGTACGTGGTGCCTGTACGCCGAAAGTGTCCCGCAATTTTTCTGGCCACCGACAGCATCTCTTGCACGCCCCTGTCGTTTTTAAAAAAATTCTGCACCACCAAATTCAAGGTATGTGCAAAACATGGGTCGTGCTGGAATTTGCCCATATTTAATGCACACACAATATTGCTGGCGTTGTCCGATGCCACAAATCCACAGGAGAGTCCAATTGGGGTAAGCCATTCCGCGATGATCTTCCTCAGTTGCCGTAAGAGGTTTTCAGCTGTGTGCGTATTCTGGAAAGCGGTGATACAAAGCGTAGCCTGCCTAGGAAAGAGTTGGCGTTTGCGAGATGCTGCTACTGGTGCCGCCGCTGCTGTTCTTGCGGCGGGAGTCCATACATCTACCCAGTGGGCTGTCACAGTCATATAGTCCTGACCCTGCCCTGCTCCACTTGTCCACATGTCCGTGGTTAAGTGGACATTGGGTACAGCTGCATTTTTTAGGACACTGGTGACTCTTTTTCTGAGGTCTGTGTACATTTTCGGTATCGCCTGCCTAGAGAAATGGAACCTAGATGGTATTTGGTACCGGGGACACAGTACCTCCAACAAGTCTCTAGTTGGCTCTGCAGTAATGATGGATACCGGAACCACGTTTCTCACCACCCAGGATGCCAAGGCCTCAGTTATCCGCTTTGCAGCAGGATGACTGCTGTGATATTTCATCTTCCTCGCAAAGGACTGTTGGACAGTCAATTGCTTACTGGAAGTAGTACAAGTGGTCTTCCGACTTCCCCTCTGGGATGACCATCGACTCCCAGCAGCAACAACAGCAGCGCCAGCAGCAGTAGGCGTTACACGCAAGGATGCATCGGAGGAATCCCAGGCAGGAGAGGACTCGTCAGAATTGCCAGTGACATGGCCTGCAGGACTATTGGCATTCCTGGGGAAGGAGGAAACTGACACTGAGGGAGTTGGTGGTGGGGTGGTTTGCGTGAGCTTGGTTACAAGAGGAAGGGATTTACTGGTCAGTGGACTGCTTCCGCTGTCACCCAAAGTTTTTGAACTTGTCACTGACTTATTATGAATGCGCTGCAGGTGACGTATAAGGGAGGATGTTCCGAGGTGGTTAACGTCCTTACCCCTACTTATTACAGCTTGACAAAGGCAACACACGGCTTGACAAATGTTGTCCGCATTTCTGGTGAAATACCTCCACACCGAAGAGCTGATTTTTTTGGTATTTTCACCTGGCATGTCAACGGCCATATTCCTCCCACGGACAACAGGTGTCTCCCCGGGTGCCTGACTTAAACAAACCACCTCACCATCAGAATCCTCCTGGTCAATTTCCTCCCCAGCGCCAGCAACACCCATATCCTCCTCATCCTGGTGTACTTCAACACTGACATCTTCAATCTGACTATCAGGAACTGGACTGCGGGTGCTCCTTCCAGCACTTGCAGGGGGCATGCAAATAGTGGAAGGCGCATGCTCTTCACGTCCAGTGTTGGGAAGGTCAGGCATCGCAAACGACACAATTGGACTCTCCTTGTGGATTTGGGATTTCAAAGAACGCACAGTTCTTTGCGGTGCTTTTGCCAGCTTGAGTCTTTTCAGTTTTCTAGCGAGAGGCTGAGTGCTTCCATCCTCTTGTGAAGCTGAACCACTAGCCATGAACATAGGCCAGGGCCTCAGCCGTTCCTTGCCACTCCGTGTGGTAAATGGCATATTGGCAAGTTTACGCTTCTCCTCCGACAATTTTATTTTAGGTTTTGGAGTCCTTTTTTTTCTGATATTTGGTGTTTTGGATTTGACATGCTCTGTACTATGACATTGGGCATCGGCCTTGGCAGACGACGTTGCTGGCATTTCATCGTCTCGGCCATGACTAGTGGCAGCAGCTTCAGCACGAGGTGGAAGTGGATCTTGATCTTTCCCTAATTTTGGAACCTCAACTTTTTTGTTCTCCATATTTTATAGGCAGAACTAAAAGGCACCTCAGGTAAACAATGGAGATGGATGGATTGGATACTAGTATACAATTATGGACGGACTGCCACGGTTAGGTGGTATAAAAAAACCACGGTTAGGTGGTATATAATACAATTATGGATGGACGGACTGCCTGCCGAGTGCCGACACAGAGGTAGCCACAGCCGTGAACTACCGCACTGTACACTGGTTGATAAAGAGATAGTAGTATACTCGTAACAACTAGTATGACGACGGTATAAAGAATGAAAAAAAAACCACGGTTAGGTGGTATATATTATAATACAATTATGGTTGGACGGACTGCCTGCCGAGTGCCGACACAGAGGTAGCCACAGCCGTGAACTACCGCACTGTACACTGGTTGATAAAGAGATAGTAGTATACTCGTAACAACTAGTATGACTGACTATGACGGTATAAAGAATGAAAAAAAAAACACGGTTAGGTGGTATATATTATAATACAATTATGGATGGACGGACTGCCTGCCGACTGCCGACACAGAGGTAGCCACAGCCGTGAACTACCGCACTGTACACTGGTTGATAAAGAGATAGTAGTATACTCGTAACAACTAGTATGACACTATGACGGTATAAAGAATGAAAAAAAAACCACGGTTAGGTGGTATATATTATAATAATACAATTATGGATGGACGGACTGCCTGCCGAGTTCCGACACAGAGGTAGCCACAGCCGTGAACTACCGCACTGTACACTGGTTGATAAAGAGATAGTAGTATACTCGTAACAACTAGTATGACTGACTATGACGGTATAAAGAATGAAAAAAAAACCACGGTTAGGTGGTATATATTGTAATACAATTATGGATGGACGGACTGCCTGCCGAGTTCCGACACAGAGGTAGCCACAGCCGTGAACTACCGCACTGTACACTGGTTGATAAAGAGATAGTAGTATACTCGTAACAACTAGTATGACTGACTATGACGGTATAAAGAATGAAAAAAAAACCACGGTTAGGTGGTATATATTATAATACAATTATGGATGGACGGACTGCCTGCCGACTGCCGACACAGAGGTAGCCACAGCCGTGAACTACCGCACTGTACACTGGTTGATAAAGAGATAGTAGTATACTCGTAACAACTAGTATGACACTATGACGGTATAAAGAATGAAAAAAAAACCACGGTTAGGTGGTATATATTATAATAATACAATTATGGATGGACGGACTGCCTGCCGAGTTCCGACACAGAGGTAGCCACAGCCGTGAACTACCGCACTGTACACTGGTTGATAAAGAGATAGTAGTATACTCGTAACAACTAGTATGACACTATGACGGTATAAAGAATGAAAAAAAAACCACGGTTAGGTGGTATATATTATAATACAATTATGGATGGACGGACTGCCTGCCGACTGCCGACACAGAGGTAGCCACAGCCGTGAACTACCGCACTGTACACTGGTTGATAAAGAGATAGTAGTATACTCGTAACAACTAGTATGACACTATGACGGTATAAAGAATGAAAAAAAAACCACGGTTAGGTGGTATATATTATAATACAATTATGGATGGACGGACTGCCTGCCGAGTGCCGACACAGAGGTAGCCACAGCCGTGAACTACCGCACTGTACACTGGTTGATAAAGAGATAGTAGTATACTCGTAACAACTAGTATGACTGACTATGACGGTATAAAGAATGAAAAAAAAACCACGGTTAGGTGGTATATATTATAATACAATTATGGATGGACGGACTGCCTGCCGACTGCCGACACAGAGGTAGCCACAGCCGTGAACTACCGCACTGTACACTGGTTGATAAAGAGATAGTAGTATACTCGTAACAACTAGTATGACACTATGACGGTATAAAGAATGAAAAAAAAACCACGGTTAGGTGGTATATATTATAATACAATTATGGATGGACGGACTGCCTGCCGACTGCCGACACAGAGGTAGCCACAGCCGTGAACTACCGCACTGTACACTGGTTGATAAAGAGATAGTAGTATACTCGTAACAACTAGTATGACTATGACGACGGTATAAAGAAAGAAAAAAAAATACCACGGTTAGGTGGTATATAATTATACAATTATGGATGGACGGACTGCCTGCCGAGTGCCGACTGCCGACACAGAGGTAGCCACAGCCGTGAACTACCGCACTGTACTGTGTCTGCTGCTAATATAGACTGGTTGATAAAGAGATAGTATACAACAATATACTACTATACTGGTGGTCAGGCACTGGTCACCACTAGTCACACTGGCAGTGGCACTCCTGCAGCAAAAGTGTGCACTGTTTAATTTTAAATTAATATAATATTATGTACTCCTGGCTCCTGCTATAACAACCTGCAGTGCTCCCCAGTCTCCCCCACAATTATTATAAGCTTTTATACATTGATGTGCAGCACACTGGGCTGAGCTGAGTGCACACAGACTGAGTCACACTGTGTGACTGCTGTGTATCGTTTTTTTCAGGCAGAGAACGGATATAGCAGAGAACGGATATATTAAATAAAAGTTAACTTAACAACAACTGCACTGGTCACTGTGGTAAACTGTCTGCACAATCTCTCTCTCTCTCTCTCTCTTCTAATCTATTCTAATGGAGAGGACGCCAGCCACGTCCTCTCCCTATCAATCTCAATGCACGTGTGAAAATGGCGGCGACGCGCGGCTCCTTATATAGAATCCGAGTCTCGCGAGAATCCGACAGCGTCATGATGACGTTCGGGCGCGCTCGGGTTAACCGAGCAAGGCGGGAAGATCCGAGTCGCTCGGACCCGTGAAAAAAAAAGTGAAGTTCGTGCGGGTTCGGATTCAAAGAAACCGAACCCGCTCATCTCTAGTAGCCATAGGCGTTTCTGTCATGGGTGCAATGTGTGTGCGGTGCACACGGGACCCTGGGACCAGGGGTCCCACAATGCACCCATATTGTTTTAATACTCACCTTTCCGGAGTCCCACGGCGGGCGCTGTAGCCGCTCCAACCGCTCCTAAAATGTCTGCCGCACATGCGCAGTATATATTTTGTATCCAGACCATGGTGTGCGCCATATTTCCAAAGATCTGCACATGCGAAGAAGACTCTGGCACTATGCCGGAGCCAACGGCACCGTAGAAAAGTGGGGGCCCACCTAGAGTCTGCACACGGGCCCCCTCGTCTCTTAAAACGCCCCTGCGTGTAGCCACTACTTTCTTTGTTTCACTTGTACTGTATGTGTGTATTTATGATAATACTCAAGGATAGAAACAAACTGTAATCTCCCAAATGAGTTACATATTGTGACACTGACACCTTCTACAGTATATAAAGCACAAACACAGAGTCTCTCCTTTGTGATCCCTATCACCAGTAGCAGATTTTACCTATGGAGCCGCCCCAGTATAATCTGCCATCCGAAGGGACTGCTTAGCAGTGGCACTGACTTGACTTCCCATTGGAACAAAGTCAAAATATTAAAGGTGATCACAAGCAGTTGCTGGTTTGAAAATGAATAACTCACTTTTTTAATAGTTCATTATGTAAGACACATAAAATATATCATGACACGATCAAATATTGTAGGACATATCTGAACCGGTAAACAATATTACTGGAATTAAACTACTGTGGCCACAGCTAAAAAACAAAAAAAATTAAAAAACAAGTCCAATTGCACTGGGTGGTAAAGTGCTAATTCAGGAAGCAGTATTGTAATTGCATTAAGGGGATGATTCAGATCTGATCATAGATTTTCTAAATTTAGCACATCTACGATTAGATTTCTCTGACATGCGGAGGACGCCCAGCAAAGGACTAGTCCGCCGCGCATGTCAGTCCCTGCCCCGTCGTACAAGTACAAAAGCATCGCACAGCGACAATGCTTTTGTATTGTAGGAGTAGCTCCCAGCCAGCGCAGCTCCTGCACGCTGGCAGGGAGCTACTCGTCGCTGCCCGGGTCGCAGCAGCTGTGTGTGATGTCACACAGCCGCCACGGCCCGCCTCCCCAATGGTCCAGGCACGTTTGCATTGCCCGGACTGCGCCCCCTAAACGGCGGCCAAACGCCGCCGGCCCGCCCTCTCCCGCCCAGTGACCGACTCTGCCTGTCAATCAGACAGAGGCGATCACAGGGCTAAGACAACCGTTGGCTGTCTGCCAGGCACCGGTGCACTGCGACGCCGGCGCATGCGCACTTCAGACCTGATTGCTGCAGCGATCAGGTCTGAATTAGGCCCTAAGAGCGTAAGCAGGTAGCATAAATAGTCATTCGTGTTTAGGTAGGTAGATCATTGGAGTATTAATATCACAGATATGTCCTCTTACATCTTTGCTCCATGTGCTACAAGCAGGCCGGTGGGCCCCATTGCCTGGGGGCCCACCTCGTGCTCTAAGGATCAGGTTCCAGACTGTGCACTTGAATTATACATCATATATATGTTTCCTTATACTGGACTATGGTGTATTTTCTACAGTGCATTGCTGTTATTCAACTGTTATGAATCTGGTAAGCATCGTTTACTGCATTTTTTTCTGCGACAGTGCATCATAGTCACAAAGTAATAGGACACACAAGCAGATCCTGCTGATTAAAATGCTATTCAGAATGCCTATATTCTGTGTGTGACTGCGGCTGTATCTGCGTACAAACTGCTATGCAAATACATACATATGCATTTTGGATGCAGGTACAGCCACAATTACACACAGAACATACGCATGCTGCATATCATTTTAATCAGCAGGATATGCTGGTGTGTCCTATTACTTTGTGACTAAGACACATTTTGGTGGGAAAAACCGTATAAAAGACGCTCGGTGCTACTGAGTCCCGCCACGGCATGGTACAATTTCAAGGGCTTTGTAGCGTGACTGCAGCAAGGATGTAAGAGGAAACATCTGTAGTCACGGTATCCTATGTAGAGGGACACACACTGCCTACTGAAGATGTTAGTCAGCAGGTCACATCCCTGGATGCATTTCTCTATATAGAAGATAACAGCCTGCTGTGCAGATGGTGATTTACAGTGCCAGTGTTCCGTCTCTCTCCAGCTCATGTGCCGCATGGTCAGTGTACCCTGGTGCCGGGGCTAAGGTCTCAGTGGAGTGTGGCAGAGCAGCATATCCTACTATTGTGGATGCAGTGCAGCCAGTAATAGAGCCAAAAGTTACCACTAATCACCACTCAGTCGCACTAGCAGGCTTCCAGCTTCCACTCAGACAACTTGTCCAACATTGATCACCTTGCCTATGGAAAACAGCTCCTTTATGATAAACCCGACGTTCTACCCCAGCAATTTCCTAATGGCTGCTGTTAAACCTGCATCCACCACTACTTATAAAGCTGATTATCCCAAATGTTCTGTTTGACCTGTCTTAATGGAGCTCCACCCTGAAATCTTCCAGCAGAAATGAGAGCAGAATACATACGGTAAGTCCCTTACTTGGACGCAATATTTATACCCGGTATCTGATTGTTAGCATCATTTTTCATCCCTTCTGTATTCAACATAGTAAACAGATGTTCCCATTTGTTAGCTAGCCACTGACATTTTTAAAATTTTGTCAACTACAGCATATGACAATCATTTTTCAGTTATTTCTAGCAATTGGCAAGTCATAGTCCTTTCTGCTTCACAGCAAAATTAAAAAGAGAAATTAAAACACAAAAGTCTCATAACACAGTTCAGGGGCGGATTGGGATCGAACACCAGCCCGGGAAATTTATGGAAGTAGCCCTAATGGGGGCGGAGTCTGTTGAGGGGGAGGGGTCTGTTAAGAGGGTGGGGTCAATCCTCAGAGGTCCTTATTCTGAGATAGTCACAGTTGGGGCCTCCTTTTCTTTACGTTATGTTAATGTTTACCTGCGACTCTATGCATATGCTGCTACAAAGCTGGCTGTGAGTGCTGCCTGATCAGCTGGCATCCTGAGAACAAGGTACGTCTTGCTCCTGTCCAGTCCCCAAACCATACACTGTGACCGGGGACTCCCTAATCCTTACACCAACATGATAATGCAAATAATGTAATTAAAAATAATCTCTCTGCTTGGTCCCCTTCAGTGCTCAGTTGCCGCTCTGGCCAGTTCAGTGAGAGTAGCGGGTATAGTGAACCTGGCTACGACCATCGCTATGCTGCTAATCCTGGGACAGGCTTATTGAAGAGACTTTTGGCCAGGACGTGAATGCTGCTGGGCTGGTTAACTTTCTCCAGGTCCCCCGTTGGTAGAACAGCTTCACCACTTTTCACGGCTAGCAGCACCCGGAAGTCCTTTCTAGCCTAACTTCTGGATTATGTTCCAATGAACTGCAGCAAGTACTAGAAGCAGTGTGAGCCAGCCCAGTCTGAGTATGAATCAGCCTGGCTGAGGGGGATTTGAGAACATCCCATCGGAATCTGTCATGGTGTCCTGGTGGGCCAATCCGTCCCTGCCACAGTTACATTAAATTGAAAAAAAAAAAAAAAAACCAACACAATTATAAAATGCAAAATACAGTTTGGAAAGTGAACGCTATGGTCTTCATGTGAAACTATTTAATGGAAGTAGAGTAGTGTTTGTGGCCATATAAAAGGACTAAAATAACAGTACTACACTTTTATCTAAAAAGTCTAAGCAGTTTTATTCAATTTCATATGTATGTGATACCATCACTGAGCAGAGAAAACATCATCTCCACTAGCTAATTAGGACATTGGCTGTGTCATAATAATGTGTATTGTGAAGTGTTTACTATAGAGTGACTGCATAAGTCAATCTAATTTATTCAAGGAAACATGCTAAATAGAAGTTAATGAGTATATTTAGTGTTATTCTTGTTTTGAATAAGTCAGGATATTTAAATAATTTGCTAACCTGGGTGTTGTGTATATTTCTGCTCCAAGAAGATACGGCTCAGTGTTTACAAATTACGTTGTGCAGTTGCCCAATTTGTGTGCAATTAGAGAAAATTGTTTCTTTTGAGCTTGTGAATAACATAAGATTAAAAAGATGTGACCTACGTTGTGTAACATTAACCATACATTTATATTATAAAACCTACACGTTGTGCCAATGATATGCCTATCAAGTCCAACCTTTCGAAAAGACTTCACAGGTTATAATGAAAATTGTCTCACGGTAATAATACTTACACCCATTCATAAGTTTTATTTATGCAACGGATCATGCAATTAACATTACTCTGGTAATTGACAAAAGTGCAAAGAATTACAGTAATAGCACATTGTCACTTTATATTGTGCTGTCAAACAAACGTGAGTAATTTCTAAGCAGTTAGTGAACTAGTGTCTTTCAGTTGTATGATTTGGTAACAAGTCTTCGCGGAAGGTGTCATTTTGCTTAGCAGTGCAGTAAATAGCAAACTTCAATTAAACTAAAGCTGTCAGCATTTAATACATTCCCAACTTAGGCCGTGGCCACTTGCCAGCAAGCATTGTGAATTTCAAAAGGACAATTTTCTGCCATTTGTGATTGCTGGGAATACTCTAGTGTGAAACTGAATGGCATTTTAACTTTAATACTAATTGGAAAGACTGCATCCCATGATTTTTTATAATACTCTAAATTACGCGTTATTGTAGCTATTCCCATCTCTAGACTTCAGGGACATCGAGTAGTCTAAGCTTTAAAGTGAATTAATTAGTCAACAACAACAAAAGTCTGTTCTGTAAAATAAAACACACCACTGGCAGGGGTGAGGGAATTATTAGAAAGGTTAATAGGATTTAAAATAACCATTCCCTATAGGCTTTTATGACAATGATGTATTAGGTAGGGGGGGAGGGGGAACTTACTAGCAAATTTACAGTAAAGTAAACTCAATTCCAGAAGAGAGATCACAAGAGCAATTTGCTGCTGTTTAGAACTTGACAAGGTTGATTTTAGCTTAAAATACAGCTTGCAGCTCTTCTTAAAGTTCTGGACAATTTTGCAGAAAACTGACATATAATTTTAGGCTCCATTAATAAAGGACTAGTGGCTCATGCTGGCTGAGATACCATTTACTGAGCTGAGACACACAACTAAATCATACATTTGCTATCTGTGGACCTGCAACTGCCATCCTTCTCAGGGTTGAGTCCACTATGGCTGGTGATAATGTTAGGACAATCCCTGTCGACCTAATGACATTCCTAGATCTGGTTCCTAAAGTCTTTAGTAATACCTAGCCTGCTTTCCTATTATGTGCTTATGTCCTCACAAGTATTTGGATGCCCCACTGATCTTCAGTTCCTTTCCAAGTAGTATGGACTCATTATCTCTTGGGTATTTGGGAGTAGGTAAAGTGGAAGCAAGACACAGATTTACAAAACTGAAGTCAGGGGCAGGCAAGGCAAGATCTAGTAAACAGGTTGAGATCAGGGCAGGTAGCTGTAAACAGCATGTCCAGTAACAGGCTGAGCTCATGTCAGGAGACAGTACAAGCAAAAACTTGCAGGAAAGCAAGATCAGCACATTGGTTCAGACTAAACTATCCAAAATAAGAAAAGCAAACGTTAAAACGGAGCATTAAATGCTGAGGGGACAATTGAATAAGGTTTGGAGAAACAGTCTTCTAATAAACTTACACCCATCAATAAGATAAGTCTCATGCTCCCAGAATTTACCTAGTAAAAGCCCAGCGATTACCACCAAAGTGCACTACCCTTCTACCTGCCAGCCAATCGCACTCATGTGCATAAGTTATAAAAAAAACCTGTAAATAAATAAATAATTCACAGTTTTCAGCTCCCAACTTGCTTCTTCATTTGTTTTTTGTTGCCATGGATTCGCCCCTTTTTCCTGTCCAGCCCTCCTGGATCATTAGCGCTACTAGTGTCCAGCTCCTTCTTGACTGTCATATAGTTTACATAGTATTTGAGGTTGTATAGAGGCAAATTGCCCATCGTGTTCAACCTGTTTTAAGTTGTGATGATTCTACATACTTGCTAAATAATGTTTTATGACTAGTTAGCTACTATAACTCATGTTACCCCCGAAATAACTACATTGATATTTTAAGTGTTTTAAGTATTATAACCTTGGATAGCGTTTTTATTCAGAAATTTATCCAATCCTTTTTTAAATTCAATTACAGAGTCCGCCATTACCACCTTCCCTGGCAGGGAATTCCACATCCTGATTGCCCTAACAGTGAAGAACCCTTTACTCCGTTGCATTCGGAACTTTCTCTCCTCCAGTCGCAGCGAGTGCCCACGTGTGCTAAACTGTGTTCTTTTAATAAATAATTCCTCTGATAACTCTTTGTGATGTCCCTTTACATATTTGAAGATATTAATAATATCTCCTCTTTTCTAGTGTATACATATTCAGCCTAGTAAGTCTTTCCTTATAGTCCAGTCCTTCTAGGCCTTTAATCAATTTAGTAGCTCGCCTTTGAACACTTTCGAGGTCACTGATGTCTTTTTTATACAATGGTGCCCAAAACTGAACACAATATTCCAGGTGCGGACGTACCAATGCCTTATACAGCGGCATGATTACATCCGAGTCCCTTGTCTCATTCCCCTTTTTATGCACGCTAGCACCTTACTTGCCTTCTTTACTGCATTTTGACATTGTGTACGGTTATTAAGCCTATTATCAATGAATACCCCCAAATCTTTTTCCAACTCTGTTTCCCCTAGGCATTCCCCATTTAATATGTAGGATGCAAGTTTGTTTTTAGTCCCAAAATGCATAACCTTGCATTTGTCTGTATTGAACCTAATTTTCCATTTAGACGCCCAGAGTTCAAGTTTAGATAGATCTTTCTGCAAGGACTCCACATCCAATTCTGAATTAAGTACCTTACACAGTTTAGTATCATCTGCAAAGATTGACGCTGTGCTTTCCATGCCTATTTCTAGGTCATTGATAAATATGTTAAACAGTAGTGGTCCGAGTACGGAACCTTGTGGTATTCCGCTGACTACTGGGGACCAGGTTGAGGACTTCCCGTTGACCACTACTCGCTGTACCCTGCTATCCAACCAGCTGCTTATCCATGTGCAAATAGTTTTTCCTAGGCCAATCTCCTTTAATTTGATCATCAGTCTCCTGTGAGGAACTGTATCGAAGGCTTTTGCAAAATCTAGGAAGACCACATCCACTGCTTTTCCTTGATCAAGATTACTGCTCACTTCCTCGTAGAAGCTAATTAAGTTAGTCTGACATGACCTGTCCCTCACAAACCCATGCTGGTTCTTGCTAATAATCCATCCCGATTCACCTGAACCCAAACACTCCATTAGAGGGCTATTTGCAGCCTTTTGCTGCCTTCTCCAGCTCATCTTCCTAAGGCTCCGGGCACACTGTGGCCCAGCTGTGCTGGAAAAACATAGTGTAGAGGTGACAGTTTCAGCCATTCTTGTGACAGCCAAAGACTGTCTGTCTTGGATGCTGGTGATGAACATGGTCATGGATATTGTGCAGTTCTATTTGCTGCTTCTGAAGAACCTGCCATGGAAGACCTGAAGTCACTGCCCTCCTTCAGATTCTAAACCAAATTATTCTGGTCTGCACAGGTGAGCTAATGTTTACAGTGCCTCCCCAGGCATATGCTAGCCCCAAATTCATCTAAGTCCTTACACTTGGATAGAAACATAAAATTTGACAGCAGATAAGAACCACTTGGCCCCTTTTTTTAATCATATTGTTACCTCAACCCTATTTGATTGTTATTTCTTTGTAAGGATATCCTTATGTCTATCCCATGCATGTTTAAATTGCCCTACTGTCTTTGCCTCTATCACTTTTGATGGTAGGTTATTCCACTTGTCCACTACCCTTTCTGTGAAGTAATTTTTTCCTCAATATTACCCTGAACCTACCTCCCTCCATATTTAGTGCATGTCCTCGTATTCTAATACTTCTCTTCATTTGAAAAATGTTTCCCTACTGGACCTTGTTAAAACCCTTGCTATATTTGAAAGTTTCTATCATGTCCCCCTTTCCTTTCTCTGCTCTAAACTATACATATTGAGATTTTTTTAGTCTTTCCAGGTAAGTTTTGTGATGTAGGCCATGTACCATTTTAGTTGCCATTCTTTGTACAGTCTCTAATGTATTTATATCCTTCTGGAAATATGGCCTCTAGAACTGGGTACAGTATTCTAGATAAGGTTGTACAAATGACCTATACAGTACATTGAGCAGGAACTAGATTAATCCATACAGTCACTGTAGTTCCCCTACTCCTCACAACCAAGGTCCCTCTTTTGCATTGTGTCCCTTTCACAACTTAAGTTCCTGCCTTTGCTTATGGACCACCTTGTCCCTCAGCCTCTAGGACTGCTTCACCTAGGCCTTTGCATGGCCTATTCTTCTGCACCACCTAGGCCTATGTACTACCCAGGCTTCTGTACCACTCTTGCTTCCATGCCTGTAAACCTCAGTTATCCCCCTTTGGCTATTACCTCAGAAACTCCTGTTGTTCCATTATGATGCCTACTGTACCTCTTGAATGTAAGTTCTTATGAGTAGGATCCTGTACCTTATTTCTCACTTTGGTACACTTCTAATCTTCCTCTTGCATACCTCCCAACCATGCTGAATTTGGCAAGACAGTCCTGCTTTTTGGGCTCTGGGGGGTTGGGGCTTTGAGAGGCCCTCTGTCATCTGCTGATTTGTTTAGCATGGTAAACAGATGCAATGCACATATGTCTATTCACTGGCAAGAAGAACTGGGGACATACCACCAGCTCACGGAGCACTGGGCAGCCATGCTCACAGCATAACAAAAACTGAAGGCATCTCCGATAAGTATGGTATTTCCCGTGAGGTCACTCCACCTGCCTTGAGGCCATGCCCCCTTTTTAGGCAGCACACACATAATTCATAATTTGCATTATCAGAAAATTTAAAGAAACGCTCATGTCCCTGCCATGTTTAATGTCAAATTGCTTTTGAATGTGTTTTGATCAGCTTGATAACACATAACTGTTATGTGCCATCCATGTCTTATGCCAAATTCTTCTGTCTGACATGCCATGTGTCTGAAAATGAATCCATTCATTTTAATTCAGTCCATCTGTAATTGTCATGTATGTTATTTTGTTATCATGTACACCTGATACCCACTGTATGGTGGTATTGTAGTATTATGTTCTTTGGCTTTGTATGTACAGTATGCTGTAGTTATCTGTTGAGTACTTCAGCTCTGTAGTTCTGATATCTTGTTTATCTACCACTTGTATGGCACTGTGGAAATGTTGTGGCCCCTTATAATGAAAGAATAAAAATAATAGAAATTGCAGCTGTGAGGAGAAGCAGCCCAGGAGCAGGAATGGCGCTAACTACCTGTTCTCTAGCAACTAGCACTGAAGCCAGAAGAGCAGCAGCATCTGAAAACAGGATGCCATTAGCCATTGCTAAGCAAAGTACAGTGGTGCCTGCTGATAAGCCTATCACCGCCATGCTAGTTTTGTTCTGGAATTCTGCCTATACTACACTCGCAAAGCAGAGGAAGCATAGGGAGCAAGGGCATAGCTACCATAGGTGCAGGGAGTGCAGCTACTATGGGGCCCAGAGCTGAGAGGGGTCCATCTTCCCTGTCACAGTTACATGTGTTATATACATTTTCACCATTGGGTGGTACATAGGGGCCCTTACAAGCTTTTTCCCTAGGGTCTACAATATATCTAGTTATGCCCCTGGATCTGCTTATTGTAATGTGATAAAAACTGAACTGGAGGGCATTATAATGTTATATAATATAAACTGGGGCACTGTAATGTGGCACAATAGGAAGTGGAGACACTATAGTGTGGCATAATATGAACTGGGAGCAGTATTGTAATGTGGCATAATGTGAACTGGGGTAATGTGTACTGGGGGTATTGTGTATAGGCAGCCCTACAATGTGACGTACTGTACCTCCCAACTTTTAATTAACTGTGACCGGGACCCTCGTGCACCTACAGCGCATGTAACCGGAAAAGGGGATATAACCTCAAGTTGAGGGGGCATGACCTAACAGCATGGACCTGTTTTAGGCATTTTTTAGGGTGTGCCTAGCGCCAACTTCCTCCTTCCCTGCCAGTGGGACACTGTGACCCCTGGGTGGGACAGCGGTACAGTGTCCGAATAGTGGGACTGTCCCGCTGGAATCAGGACAGTTGGGAGCTGTGATGTGACATAATATGAACTAGGTCACTACTATGGAACAAACAATAAGCTAGGGTACTATCATGAGGATGTATCTCCCTAGCAGCAGTGGGACGGGAGCTACTTCAAAATGTTACCATGTGGTCCACAAAGTTCTGACTACGCCCCTGATAGGGAGCTTAATAATCTGTAGACAGGGGGGTGTTGAAAAAGGTCTTTGGGTTTTTGGATAAACGTATTTATTTCGGTATTGGCTACATGCACTAAAATGGGGAACAGCATGGGAGGAGCTGTGCTCTGACCTGGCATCACAATTCATTCCTATGGTAGTGGTAGTGGCCATCAGTAAACTGTCATTTGAGACTGGACCTTGTTAGAAGTAGTATTAAGTTGTCCACATGGTTTATTTATAAATTCGTTTTTTGCAACGTTTCTGGAGATGCCTATATAGAGAGGATCCTTTCCCTATAGATATGTGAGTAACAAAGTGGTAAATAAGGGTGAGGGTATCTACAGTATAGTTAATATATTCTTTATGTCACTGAGGGTGTGTATGTGTTTTTTTATATTTTTTGCACTGCAGGTCTCAGGTGGTGTTGTCTACCAGGATTGACACTTATTATTGCCAAGTTCCAGAATACCATATACATTGGGCAGGGTAAGGCTAGCTAGGACCTGTAAATGACTAGTGAATGCCAATATTATTTCTATTTTTTACACTATATTTATTAACCCCATACACTGTTTGAAACCTAACATTAGAATAAGAAGAAGTTGGTTCCTCAGGCAATGGGGCCCACAGGGGATTACCCCTGTGGGCCAGTCTAACCCTGGTGGAGGTTGCATTTTTTTGAAGGCCCCAACATCCCTAGGGATTCCAGCTCTATGCTTCCAGCCTAGGGCTAGTTGGCATTATGGCTGGGAGACCCAACGCCGTATGTCCCTCTGCAATGGATATTGGGGGTCATTCCGAGTTGTTCGCTCGCAAGCTGCTTTTAGCAGCTTTGCACACGCTAAGCCGCCGCCTACTGGGAGTGAATCTTAGCTTATTAAAATTGCGAACGAAAGATTAGCAGATTGCGAATAGACACTTCTTAGCAGTTTCTGAGTAGCTCCAGACTTACTCGGCATCTGCGATCAGTTCAGTGCTTGTCGTTCCTGGTTTGACGTCACAAACACACCCAGCGTTCGCCCAGACACTCCTCCGTTTCTCCAGCCACTCCCGCGTTTTTCCCAGAAACGGTAGCGTTTTTTCGCACACACCCATAAAACGGCCTGTTTCCGCCCAGAAACACCCACTTCCTGTCAATCACATTACGATCACCAGAACGAAGAAAAAACCTTGTAATGCCGTGAGTAAAATATCTAACTGCATTGCAAATTTACTTGGCGCAGTCGCACAGCGGGCATTGCGCATGCGCATTAGCGACTAATCGCTCCGTTGCGAGAAAAAAATACAGAGCGAACAACTCGGAATGACCCCCATTGACGCATACACTGGCGCCTGAAGCCGAAAGTAAAGCACGTGTCCCTCCCTGTGACTTAGAAATTATATATTTAGGAGAATCAAGATAACTTATTGCTGCAAATTGAGGGGACATACCACAAAAAAAATATATATATATACTCCTTAATCAGTAAGTATCCAGTTAGTTTTCACAGGCAGAAATCCTGAAAACAGGACCTATTTGGAGTACTTGAGAATCGGAGTTTGAAATCTCCACTCCAGTCTCCATGAAACTTGCTGCTAATGCCATAAGAACACTTCACGCTCTGAACAGAAACTTCATAAATTTGACAAAATCCCTTCCGAAAGAGGACACTGGAATTGCTGTGTTCTGCTGATTCTTATGTAACGCAGGAGGTATCTGCAATATCCAATGCTCTAAAGCCTTGAAAATTGGGTTCACATGTCTGATGATGTTAGCTGGTGTTAGCCTATAGTAGATTATGGGCTACTATAGCGCAGAGATTCCCAACGAGGTACCCTCTAAATTTGGTGAAAATGTAGATTTTCACCTTGCAAATTTAGGTGAAAATAATTAATTACTGTACATATGCATTAAGAATGTGGATTGTCATAAATCCTTAACATAAAGTGATTTATTTCTTATTCTCTATCTGTACTTATAAAATATACGTTATGGTAAGAACTTACCATTGATAACGGTATTTCTCCTATGTTCACAGGTTACCACAGGATAACATTGGGGATATGATGGAGCGAAAGCAGATTGGTATCAAACGATCACAAGCTTTCAGGCCTCCCAGGATGCAACGGGCTCGTCCATATATCCCCGCCCACTGGCTCAGTCAAATCAGTTGTATTCCAAAGCATTTAGGCAGGAGCATTATGTAGAACCCTAGTCAGGCGAGAAGAACACACATGCACACCCTTCCATGCAAGAGGGAAGAGGTTAGTGAGTATAAAGATTCTCAAATCAGGTGCGTCAGGGTGGGATCCCTGTGGAAACCTGTGGACATAGGAGAAATACCGTTATCAACGGTAAGTTCTTACCATAACGTATATTTATCCGGCAGGGTCCACAGGTTATCCACAGGATAACATTGGGACTTCCCAAAGCAATTTTTAGTGGTGGGGATGCTCCTGATTAGCCAGGAGAACCTTTCACCCGAATTCTGCGTCATGAGAGGCAAAAGTATCCAAGGCATAATGTCTAATGAATGTGTTAATGGAAGACCATGTGACTGCCTTACATATCTGTTCTGCTGAAGCACCATGCTGTGCTGCCCATGAAGGACCTACCTTACGTGTAGAGTGAGCAGAGACATTAGCTGGAACAGGGAGATCAGCTCGAGAATATGCTTCTGAAATCATCATTCGAAGCCATCTTGCTAGCGTCTGTTTAGTTGCAGGCCATCCCCTCTTGTGAAATCCGTAGAGAACGAAGAGATAATCTGTCTTTCTGATGGCACTGGTATGATCCACATAGATACTTAATGCACAGACTACGTCCAGCGATGCTTCTCCCGCAGAAAGTCCCGATACCTGAAAAGCCGGGACTACAATTTCTTCGTTAAGGTGAAACTTAGAGACCACCTTAGGAAGATAATCAGACTTAGTTCTGAGAACTGCTTTATCTGGATAAAAAATCAGAAAAGGAGACTTACATGACAGCGCTCCTAAATCTGACGCTCTTCTAGCTGATGCCATAGTCAGTAGAAAGAGTACTTTAGCTGTCAACCATTTAAGATCCACTTTATTAAGTGGTTCAAACGGAGCACCCTGAAGGGCTTTGAGGACCAGACTTAAATCCCAAGGTACTGCAGGAGGAACAAAGGGTGGGTTAAATGCGCAGCATTCCCTGGAAAAAAGTATGCACATCCTGTAAAGTGGCAATTTTCTTTTGGAACCATACAGTCAATGCTGATACTTGAACTCTCAAGGAAGCCACCTTCAACCCCTTATTCATTCCTGCCTGAAGGAAATCTAAGATTCTGGATACTCTGAAAGATTTTGGATCCATACTTCTTTCACTGCACCATTGAATATAGGCTTGCCATATTCGGTGATAAATGCGAGCTGAGGAGGGTTTCCTTGCTCTGAGCATAGTTTGAATTACAGTACCTGTTGTGAAAAACCTCTTGACTTCAGGATAGAAGTTTCAACAGCCAAGCCATCAAAGACAGCCGATCCAGATGCCTGTGATAACAAGGACCCTGCATCAGTAGATCTGGACGTTGAGGGAGCAGAATTGGAGCATCCAACGACATTCTCTGCAGATCTATGTATCAATGCCTTCTGGGCCAAGCCGGAGCTATTAGCATCATGGCACCCCTTGCTGGCTTTATTTTTCTCACCACCCTGGGTAGCAGGGAGATTGGAGGAAACAGATATGCCAGATGAAAGTCCCATTTCACTGACAGTGCATCCACAAGAATCGCTCTGGGATTCTTTGTTTTTGACCAGTATACCGGAACTTTGTTGTTCAGACGGGACGCCATGAGATCTATCTCTGGCAAACCCCACTTGTTTACTAGAGTCTGAAAAACTTCCGGGTGTAGAGCCCATTCGCTTGCTCGAATGGTGTGTCCACTGAGAAAGTCCGCTTCCCAGTTTAGGACTCCTGGAACAAACACTGCGGACAATGCTGGAAGATGGAGTTCTGCCCACTTTAGTATGTGACTTACCTCCTTCATTGCTTTTTGGCTGCGAGTTCCTCCCTGATGGTTGAGGTATGTTACTGCCGTTGCATTGTCCGAGCGGATCTGGACTGGTTTTCCTTGCAGACTGTCCTTTGCCTGAACCAGTGCCATGTATATGGCCGGGAGTTCCAATAGGTTTATTGGCAGGCGACTTTCTACTGTGGTCCATTGTCCCTAGAACCATAATCTTCCGGACACTGCTCCCCAGCCCTGTAGACTGGCATCCATTGTCAGGATCTCCCAATCTGATATCCAAAAGGGTCTCCCCTTGTCTAGATGGGATGTCTGTAGCCACCAGGCTAATGACCTTTTTACCTTTACTAGAAGTATCATCATTTGTTTCTTTATAGTCTGATGTACTCCATTACATCTGGTCAGAATCATATGCTGCAGAGGTCTTGAGTGGAATTGTGCATATTCCACCATGTCGAATGTTGACACCATCAAAGCCATCACTCGCATTGCTGTGTGAATTGATATTGTCTGAATGTGTAACAATTCCTGAGTCATTAACTGCACCTTGGATATCTTTTCCCGAGATAAAAATATTTTCTGCAAACTTGAATCCAATACAGCCCCCAAGTGAATCATCCGTTGTGACGGAATCAGAGATGATTTTGCCCAATTTATGAGCCATCCGTGTTTCTGTAGACAAGTTATTGTCTGTTGAAGATGGCTCAAAAGCAATTCCTGGGATTGTGCCAGGATTAAAAGATCGTTGAGGTATGGAAAAATCCTTATCCCCTGCTTGCGGAGATAAGCTGCCATAACCACCATAATCTTGATAAATACTCTGGGGGCTGTGGCTAACCCAAAGCGTAAGGCCTGGTGTTAGGGTCTCCTGCCCTGTGCTGCCACGTCGTCATGGCAACCGGGAGACAAGTGCTAGTGGAGTAACCTGAGCGCAGCTGATACTCCGGTTCGGGTCTTTTGCTGTGCAGTGGTTATAGGCTCTGTGCACGGCAGGGGATCCGGTGCTGGTTTTTGTGCTCACAGTCTGTGAGGTCTGAGTGGGGCGTGGACAGCACCTGCTTTATAAGGCCTCTTTTCAGGGTAAGCAGATGCTGCTGAATCTTTGTTGGTTAGTCAGTTCATGAAAGTTAGCCAGTACTGTGTAGCTTTGTATTTGTTTGTTGCTTACTGCAAATAGGCCTGGGGATTTGGTATTACACTCTGCCAATCCAGACCTAGCAGTAAGACTGGAGTCAGTCGTTTAGCTTGCTTGGGTTCTGTTACCACTCTGTGAACTTAGCAAGTTTGCGGCTGTATTCTAAGACTTGCCTGTCTAATCCTGTCTCACTGTGCTAGGTGTCAGGGGTCAGTTTAGTGGCAGTAAGCTAAAACCTGTGCACTGCAAGTGAGAAATAGGATTGTGGAGACTCTCCTTGTGTCTATCATTCCATCTCTGACCAAGGAGTTTACTGCCACACCCGTTGGTAACCCTTTAGGGTTTTGCTGTTGCCCTTAGCAACAGCATTTCGGGTTCTCTATGTATTAAAACACAACATCTTGCTTTTTCCATCTGTGCAGTTCTAATACAAAGGAGATACCCAGTTCCTTAGCCTCTGGGCTTCTCTGTTCACTTTGTGTGTATTTTGTTACCCTATCACCTTCTGTGTACGTTATGTCATATTCCCCAGTTTGTCTGTGAGTCCATTTGTTTTGCATAACAGTTCAAACACCAGTACATTCCTGCAGTCACTGGAGTGCATAACAGTTCTGACACCAGTACTTTCCTGCAGGCACTGGTGTGCATAACATATTCAGCAGCCTAATACTCCTGTTGAAATTTTGTGGGAATATGGAGCATACCCCTCAAAATACGTTGCAACAGGTGGTCGATCAGGTGCAGGTCCTGACTCGACAATTTAATGATTTGTCCATTAAAATGCACACCTCCCAGGCTGCTGGTGGAGCTCCCGCAGCAGCAGCACCTGCAGGGGTTAAGGAGCCGAAAGTAAATCTCCCGGATCGTTTTTCTGGAGATCGCTCGCAGTTCTTTTGTTTCAAGGAGAGCTGCAAGCTATACTTCCGGCTTAGGCCTCAGTCTTCTGGGTCGGAGATTCAGCGGGTGGGCATAGTGATTTCCTTGCTACAAGGAGACCCACAGGTCTGGGCATATGGGTTGCAGCCTGACTGTCCGTCGCTTAAAAGTGTTGATGCTTTTTTTACGGCACTGGGCATGTTGTATGATGACCCTGACAAGACGGCCTCAGCCGAGGCTCAGATTTCGATCCTTAAGCAAGGGCGAAGGCCAGTTGAGGTTTACTGTACGGAGTTTCGGAGGTTGGCCCATGATACCCAGTGGAATGACCCAGCCCTGAGACACCAGTACCGAAGAGGTCTTTCTAACCAGATAAAGGACCAACTGGTACAATATCCCTTGCCTGATAGCTTGGATCAGCTCATGCAGTTATCCATCCGGGTGGATAGACGGCTGAGAGAGCGTAGGCTTGAAAGGGAGACTGAGATTTCCTTCCTTCCCAAGGGAACCTCAGACTCTGAGGAATTTTCTGAGGAGCCTATGCAGATTGGGGCTACCCGCCTCTCCTCGCGTGAGAAGACGCGGAGGAGACAGCAGGGGTTGTGTTTGTACTGTGGGAATAAAGGTCATGTGGTAGTATCATGCCCAGAAAAGCCGGAAAACTTCAGGGCCTGAGGGTGATGGGAAATATCCTGTCAGGCCAGAAGTCAGAATTTCCCAAGAAGACTTTTATCATTCCGGTGACCTTGAAGATCCTCGGTCAAACTGTCAAGACTGAGGCCATTGTGGACAGTGGGGCCGACGGGGTTTTTATGGACCGCCAATTCGCCCTGAAACACTCTGTTCCCTTAGTACCCTTGGCATCGGAAATTGAGATTTGTGGGTTAAACGGGGAACCATTATCCCAAGGTAAAATTACCTCTTGCACTAGCCAGATTTCTTTGTTTATTGGAGCCACACACTCTGAAAAATTGTCCTTTTATGTGACTGTCTGTACTTTTGCCCCATTGGTGTTGGGGTTACCCTGGTTAAGGGCCCACAATCCTCAATTTGACTGGGTCTCTAGGGAGATTCTTAGTTGGGGTACTGATTGTTTCAGGAGTTGCTTGAGCCTTCCAGTCAGGCTCTCGCAGCTAAGTTTGCCAGGATTGCCAGGGTGTTATGCAGATTTTGCGGACGTGTTCTCCAAAAAAGTTGCAGAGGTACTACCTCCCCATCGCCCCTATGACTGTGCCATTGATTTGTTGCCAAATGCTAAGCTTCCCAAGAGCAGGTTGTACTCCCTGTCACGTCCTGAGACTCAGGCTATGGCAGAGTACATTCAGGAGAACTTGGCTAAGGGATTTATCAGACCTTCACAGTCTCCAGTTGGGTCGGGGTTCTTCTTCGTGGGTAAAAAGGACGGTTCGTTGCGACCCTGCATCGACTTCAGGGAATTGAACCGTATCACGATTAAAAACTCATACCCACTGCCTCTCATTTCGGTCTTGTTTGACCAGCTTCGTACTGCCACCATTTTTTCTAAGATTGACCTACGCGGTGCGTACAATCTAATCCGAATAAGAGAGGGGGATGAATGGAAGACTGCCTTTAATACCCACTCAGGGCATTATGAATATTTGGTGATGCCTTTTGGGCTCTGTAATGCCCCGGCAGTCTTCCAGGATTTCATGAATGATGTACTCAGGGAATATTTGGATAGATTCTTAGTTGTATACTTAGATGACATCCTAATCTTCTCCCATTCCCTGGAGGAACATCGGAAGCATGTACGCTTAGTCCTCCAGAAACTCAGAGACCACCGGCTTGGGGCGAAGCTGGAGAAGTGCGAATTTGAAGTTCAGCAAATCGCATTTCTAGGATATATTATCTCCCCAGAAGGTTTCCAAATGGAGGGTTCCAAGGTACAGGCAGTCCTGGAGTGGGTGCAGCCCACTAGTTTGAAGGCGCTTCAGCGTTTCCTGGGCTTTGCGAATTTTTATAGACGATTTATCGTTGGATTTTCGTCTATAGTGGCGCCCTTGGTGGCACTCACTAAGAAAGGGGCGGATGTTGCTCACTGGTCTTGTGAGGCTAAAGCGGCTTTTGCCCGTCTCAAAAGGGCATTTGTTTCGGCCAAGGTGCTGCGACACCCAGATCCAGAGCGTCCTTTTGTGGTGGAGGTGGATGCCTCTGAGATGGGTATTGGGGCAGTGCTTTCTCAGATGGGAGTGTCTGATAATCGCCTTCATCCCTGTGCTTACTTTTCCCGTAAATTTTCGCCTGCCGAGATGAATTATGACGTGGGTAACCGGGAATTGTTGGCTATTAAGGATGCACTCGAGGAGTGGAGACACTGGCTTGAGGGGGCTAAGTTTGTGGTCTCAATTCTCACTGACCATAAGAATCTGGCATATTTAGAGTCAGCGAAGCGTCTCAATGCCAGGCAGGCACGATGGGCTTTGTTTTTTGCTCGCTTTAATTTTTTGATAACATATCGCCCTGGGTCAAAAAACATCAAGGCTGATGCGCTCTCGCGGAGTTTTGCTCCAATCCAGGAGACCACCGAGGAGCCGTTGCCCATTGTTTCCCCATCATGTATTAAAGTGGGCATTACCCAGGACCTCTTATCATTAGTCCTTAGAGCACAGGAGCAGGCTCCTCCAGACCTTCCGGTAGGTCTTTTGTTTGTGCCTCCTAGGTTAAGACAGCGAGTGTTCCTGGAATTCCATGCCAAGAAGTCGGCAGGTCACCCGGGTATTGCCAGAACTCGGGAGTTGCTATCTAGGGCGGTGTGGTGGCCCTCGGTGGCTAAGGATGTGGATCAGTGGGTTCGGGCATGTGACATCTGTGCCCAAAATAAGACTCCTAGAGGGGTTCCTGTTGGCCCATTACATCCACTCTCTATCCCATCTAAGCCATGGACCCACATTTCAATGGATTTTGTGGTGGACTTGCCCAAATCCTCGGGGATGACAGCCATCTGGGTTGTCGTTGACAGGTTTTTGAAGATGGCGCACTTCGTTCCACTGGTTGGGCTGCCATCAGCCAGACGCCTGTCTGAATTATTTATGCTGCATGTTGTGCGTCTCCACGGGTTGCCACTTGATGTGGTCTCTGACCGCGGATCCCAGTTTGTGGCCAAATTCTGGAGGGCATTTTGTTCCGATCTCCAGATTTCTGTCAGCTTGTCGTCAGGCTACCATCCGCAGTCTAATGGGCAGACTGAAAGGGTGAACCAGTCCTTGGAGCAGTTCCTCAGGTGTTATGTCTCCAAGTGTCAGACTGACTGGGTTGCTCATCTGTCCATGGCGGAGTTTGCCTATAACAACGCGGCTCACTCTGCTACAGGGATCTCTCCCTTCCTTTGTGTGTATGGGCATCATCCTAAGGCCAATTCTTTTGACCCCCTGGACTCCACGCCTGGTGGTTCCTCTGTGGTTTCGGTCCTTAGAGGTATTTGGCGGAAAGTGAAGAAAGCCCTTGTGTCTGTGTCATTAGTGACCAAAAGGGTTTTTGATAAGCGGAAAAGACCCTGCAGCTTCAAATTAGGAGACTTCGTCTGGTTGTCTACCAAGAATTTGAAGTTGAGACAGCCATCTCATAAGTTAGGGCCCCGGTTCATCGGCCCTTATAAGATCACCAGGGTTATCAATCCGGTGGCATTTCAGTTAGATCTGCCCCGTTCTTTGGGTATCAATAAAACATTTCATTGTTCCCTTTTAAAACGGGCGATTAGTAATCCTTCTTCCAGTGGAAGACCTTCCCCTCTTCTGATACGTGGCCAGAGGGAGTTTGTTGTTGAAAGGATTCTTGACTCCAAGGTGGTTCGGGGTCGGCTGTCATTTTTGGTGCACTGGAAGGGGTATGGCCCGGAGGAGCGGTCGTGGGTGCGCAGTTGTGATCTTCATGCCCCCAGACTGATACGCTCTTTCTTCTCGCAGTTCCCCGATAAACCCGGTGGTAGGGGTTCTTTGACCCCTCGTCAGAGGGGGGGTACTGTTAGGGTCTCCTGCCCTGTGCTGCCACGTCGTCATGGCAACCGGGAGACAAGTGCTAGTGGAGTAACCTGAGCGCAGCTGATACTCCGGTTCGGGTCTTTTGCTGTGCAGTGGTTATAGGCTCTGTGCACGGCAGGGGATCCGGTGCTGGTTTTTGTGCTCACAGTCTGTGAGGTCTGAGTGGGGCGTGGACAGCACCTGCTTTATAAGGCCTCTTTTCAGGGTAAGCAGATGCTGCTGAATCTTTGTTGGTTAGTCAGTTCATGAAAGTTAGCCAGTACTGTGTAGCTTTGTATTTGTTTGTTGCTTACTGCAAATAGGCCTGGGGATTTGGTATTACACTCTGCCAATCCAGACCTAGCAGTAAGACTGGAGTCAGTCGTTTAGCTTGCTGGGGTTCTGTTACCACTCTGTGAACTTAGCAAGTTTGCGGCTGTATTCTAAGACTTGCCTGTCTAATCCTGTCTCACTGTGCTAGGTGTCAGGGGTCAGTTTAGTGGCAGTAAGCTAAAACCTGTGCACTGCAAGTGAGAAATAGGATTGTGGAGACTCTCCTTGTGTCTATCATTCCATCTCTGACCAAGGAGTTTACTGCCACACCCGTTGGTAACCCTTTAGGGTTTTGCTGTTGCCCTTAGCAACAGCATTTCGGGTTCTCTATGTATTAAAACACAACATCTTGCTTTTTCCATCTGTGCAGTTCTAATACAAAGGAGATACCTAGTTCCTTAGCCTCTGGGCTTCTCTGTTCACTTTGTGTGTATTTTGTTACCCTATCACCTTCTGTGTACGTTATGTCATATTCCCCAGTTTGTCTGTGAGTCCATTTGTTTTGCATAACAGTTCAAACACCAGTACATTCCTGCAGACACTGGAGTGCATAACAGTTCTGACACCAGTACTTTCCTGCAGGCACTGGTGTGCATAACACCTGGAACTTAAAATGTTGCTGGGGGATGGCAAACCTGAGGTAACACTGATGAGACAGTGCTATAGGCACATGCAGGTAAGCATCCTGCATATCCAGATATACCATGTAATCCCCCGGTTCCATGGCCAAAACTATGGAGTGTAACGTCTCCATGTGGAACCTTGGGACCCAAATGTATTTGTTTAACATTTTGAGATTGAGAATTGGCCGGAATGATCCATTTGGCTTCTGAACCAAAAATAGGTTGGAGTAAACACCCTGCCCCCATTGTGCCAGGGGTACTGGAATATTTACCCCGGACTCAAGCAATTTCTGAACTGCTTCTTGCAGAGCTCTGGCCTTCGCCTCTATATGAGACGGGCTGGTGCAAAAAAACCTTTGTGGAGGCTGCTTCGTGAAAGGGAAAACATAACCCAGAGATACCACTTTTTGCACCCAAGCATCTGTTGTCAACTGCTGCCATACGTGTGCAAACTTAAGAAGAAAGCTCCCTACCTTGGGGTCCCCCAGGTGGAGGCCCACACCATCAGGCTGATGGTTTCTGTTCTGGTTTGGAAGCTGGCCCTCTGGTGGCCCATTGCTTCTTTGCTTTACCAGACTTGTTGTACTGGGTCTGTTTAGAATCATTTTTGCCTTTTGTTTTACCTTGCCACTGAAATGGCCGAAAACCCCGAACCCCTAGGCCTAGGGTTATAACTGTCAGGAAACCTGACCTTCTTGGATTCGGCTTCTGACTCCAGAATATCTGTCAATTCCTTACCAAAAAGAATATTCCCAACAAAAGGCAAAGCTTCCAGAACCTTCTTGGATTCTGACTCAGCTTTCCATGTACGTAGCCAAATTGCTCTGCGAGCAGCTACCGTTAAGGCTGACGCTTTGGAAGCAATTGTACCTATATCCATTGCTGCTTCTTCTAAGAATAACGCAGCCTGTTTCATATGACCTATATGGGATTCCTGCTCCCTAGTAGGTGCTGAAAGCCCATTTTCCAGTTTGTCAGCCCATTCAGCTACTGCTTTTGCCATCCAGGCTGAGGCCATAGCTGGCCTTATGACTGCCCCTGACAGAGAAAATATGTTTTTCAAAAAACCATCCACTCTTCAGTCTGTGACATCATTTAATGATGTTGATGGTAACGGCAAAATACATTTTTCGCACTAATCGAATGACGTGCGTATCTACCTTAGGAGGCACTTCTCTTTTTAAACAGTCCCCAGTTGGAAAAGGGTAATAGGAATCCCATTTTTTGGGAATTCTATATTTCTTATTGGGTGTAGCCCAAGCTTCCTCCATAATTTCCGTCAGTTCTTCTGACCCTGGAAACTCAACCCTAACTGTTTTGGGACGTTTAAACACAGGTGCTTTAGTTTTATTATTGGCTCTGCTGAATCCTCTACAGACAGAATAGCCTTCATTGCTCCAATTAACTCAGCTATATCCTCTGAGCTGAAACCTTCTACCTGTTCTTCATATGGTGAAGTAGAGTAAATGGAGTTATCCTCATCTGATGTATCATCCTGTGTAGCCTGTGAATTTGATGATATATTTACCCTTGGTTTATCAGCTTGTTGATTTGTAGAATCTGTTGGGGCTAAACAATAAGACGGGAGCTGCATGTACTGGTTAATAGTATACCGTCTTCCTGAGGTTGAAGCTGTAGGGAACAACCTGTCAGCTATACTGGATAAGGTTTGTGCAAACATAGCCCAAGGTGGATCTATTTGTCATTGAACAGGGATCTGCCTTGCAATCTGCTGAAATGCAAAACAATTTGCACATAACCCATCATCATGTGCCAGATGCTGAGCTGATAACCCCACCTTACAGGATAAACATGTTATAAGTGTTGGAGTTACTGTTAATGTAACCTCGTCACCTTTGCCGCTCTTAGACATGATAAATAATCAGCTTTACACAGTATACTACACAATCTGTGACTGTAATCACTTTACTTGTATTAAAGTGATATCAACCTGACCCCAACCCAAGCACCAGCCTTGAGGCTCAGAAGAGACACTGACAAACATATATAAAGTCAGCAATCACACTAGCAGTCAGTCATATGTTATATATTAGTCATATGAGCATATTATCCACTACGAACACATTTCAAGTATGTAGGAGTACATTTACTGAATTCTGTACTATACAGTTATTTAACGTATTCAGACGCATTTGCAAATAAAACCACAGCAATGTACACAGACTCATATGCAATAGGCACTAAAGTTAACTATTCATACTAACAAAAGTAGATAGAAATTTAGTGCTGTATAATCCTTACTCTGTAGAGTGGGATACAGGGAGACTCACCCCACTTCCAGGATCGATCAATACGTTTGCGAACGCTGAGTGGATCCAGACGCTACTAGTGTACACTGCCGCTCTGGTACTTTTTAGTGAACACAGATGCTCAGTGAACGCCAGTGCATGCAGACGCACCCATCTGCGACCCAATCTCTAGCGGGAACCTCAGTGTACACAGACGCAGCGGCCTATGCTGCGACCGAGACCCCTCGTGGCAGCGTCTGAGACGGAAGTGAGGCAATCAGTTCATGGTGGGAGACGCACGGAAACTGGTCATGAACTGGGGGGAAGGGCAACCAGGAGAGCATCTGACTCCCCACTGCTGACATCAACCATAGGGATCGCAGCCTCAAACTAATCCTGGTGCCTACTGATCCCTAAGGCATAGCGCTGAAGCACCCGTGGTGGTGGCGCGCTAGCTACTGTTTGGTATTCTCCTCACAAAACAGTGCGGCTGTGTTCGTATTCCCCTTCTAAGTTGAACCATTGCCTTACCTTCTCCCCATGCTCTGGCCACAGCCTGGTAACGTCTGCATGGACCTGCTAGTACATCCGACACAGATGCCCATCGAGACAGCACTTGTACCGTGGGTAAGCGTTGTTGTGACCCAGCAGAGAGATGTTGGAGCGACTCTTTCCAATATGCATGTAAGACGCTGTTAGGAAATATCACTCAAAACAATGTAGTAAGACTATAAAAATAAAATAAAAAAAGCTTAGGGCTGCCAAACACAGCAGCCCTGTGACCACGGTCGGACTCCTGCTGTACCAAACAAAAACCTGATTTGACTGAGCCAGTGGGCGGGGATATATATACGAGCCCGTTGCATCCGGGGAGGCCTGAAAGCTTGTGATCGTTTGGTACCAATCCACTGTCGGATTGGTACCAAACGATTCTGGGTACCAAACGATGATGGGTTATGTGCAAATTGTTTTGCATTTCAGCAGATTGAAAGGCAGATCCCTGTTCATCGACAAATAGATCCACCTTGGGCTATGTTTGCACAAACCTTATCCATTATAGTTGACAGGTTGGTCCCTACAGCTTCAACCTCAGGAATAGGGTATTCTATTAACCCATCATATCCCCAATGTTATCCTGTGGATAACCTGTGGACCCTGCCGGAGAAAAAGTTGTTATGGTTGTGTCTGTACATAGAAATGGTTTTGGAGAAATGTACTGCTTAGGACTGTGTATGAACTATGGAGGCAAAATATATTTTTTTCTGGATTTCTGTTTGTCAGTTCACTCCAGCACCATGCAAAAACTATGGGATGAATTTGGATTGCATTTTCACTGTTGTATATCTTATTCACCTACTAAGAAACTCGGGAACGTATTATCTCAAAGTAACATCAGAGAGAGGAGCAATAAAGGCAAAACGCTCAGGGATGCAGGCGTAGATCTCAGGACCAGCTGCTTCTCCCATGGGAAGCTAAACGTGTCTTGCTCATGAGTTAGTAGCCCCAAGCACTAGTGTATTTATAATGGGTGAGTGTGTGCAGATATCACAGACCCTGAGTCCAGGGGGCCCGCCACCGCATGTGCTGCACCCATTTTTTTGAATACTCACTCTCCTGAGTCCCGCGCCGACGGCAGTAGCGGTGTATTCATGGCATTCTGCACATGCGCAGTAGAGATATCACTGGAAAAATGCCCGCTGAGCCATTTTCCCAGAGATCTGCGTGTGTGCAGTAGAGTCTGAGCCCTCTAGTGCTCAGACTCTACAGTACTGCCGGCAGAAATTAGGGGGCCCAAACAGAGGAGGCTGCACATGGGCCTCCTTCTCTCTTAAAGCGCCCTTGGCCCCAAGCATCTTTTTGAGTTAATCCCTGAAGGAAAAACTGCAAATATTGTTTACAAACACATTTTGTGATAAATATCTACAATATAAAATATACATCACAATCAGATAGGTAGATTTTGTATTTATTTTATTAATTCCATCATCCAGCATTTGAAACTACTGTAAGATGTAAATAAATAACATTTAAAAGTTTGTTCATGCTAAAAATCCATAACTCCAGCAACTGCTACTTTCTAGAATATCCTTTCTTGTGTGATGTAGGGCATAACTTTCCATAATAATATACCAAGACTTTTCCTTTTTTTTTTTTACCTACAAATGTAATAAAATGAGTAAATTATAAATATAATGTATGAGTGGGAGAGATCCTGGATCTGATTATTAGCTTACTGTACATAAAAATGTCTGCCTGCATGCAGAATTATACACATCTTGAAATGTATCTGGCTTCCAGAGATTTATGTAGCAGTGCACAGTACAAGCGGTGTTGCTGTTCAAACACAGGGCCTAAGATGCGGCATCGTCACTGCCCGGCACCAGCAAACTGGAAAGCCACAGCAGAGCCACCCGTGACATGTCCTTAGGCTGATCAAGCCGCTCAGGTTCTTCATGGTCCCAGTAGACCCAACATTTCATTGTGTTGACATGACACATCTTCTGGGTGGTGGTGCTTGTTTTATTTGCAGATTTTGCGCTTCCTTTGCATGATGTCCCCAGTGTGTATACACCTCTTAACAGGTAAATATATACGTATTCTGCAGGTCTGAATGAGCCACATTTGAGTGAACATAGTCTTACTGTACTCAGTCTAGGTCAGAATGCTCTCCCGTTCTGCCTCTACAGTAATAAAGAGTTGCAAGTGCCAGATGCACATAAGTATTCAATAGTGGGTATGTGTACATTCACATATGTGCAGAGTACGCAGGTTACGCTGCGCCAGTTAGCATAATACTTACTTACCTATGAACTGCGAGTACCAATAAGGCTGATCAGTGCCGGATTAAGGAGGTAAGTACCCTGGGCCCCCTAATCTCAAGGGGCCACCCGGCCGAAGCTGTTGTCCACTGACGATTGACAATTCTGCCTGTCTACAGCCTCCACCACCAGCAGCAGCACTCCCAGCAGAAGCTGCAGCTGCTGGGAGAGCTGCTGCCTGTTACGTAGCCTGGAGAGAAATAAAATCATCCCTGACGCCTGCACCCCTGATGTTTCTACGGGTGGGTGGGTTTGAGACGTGCAAATGGACAGGGCGCCCGCCACCAGCAGCAGCCCTTACAAGGCTGCATACCATAACCGGTGTCTACGCCCTTGTCTCAGCACACAGGAATCATTGGAGTGGAGGGGGAGGCGGGGATTGATGGAAGTGCGACCACCAGCTCATTGCCCTGCTATCTTTCTGTCCCGAACTCCTGCCACAGCATCAGCATCAGCTCATGGTTTTAGGTGAGGGACTCTGAGGAGCAACAACAAGTTAGACTAGAGGGGACTGACAGGGGAGAGTGCTGGGCGCAGGCTGCAGTGCAGCACAGAAGGGCACACACTCAGCTTAGGCAGTAACAAGTTCTTTGTTTAGTGTTTGGGACACTGGTTGCATGTGCCAATGTGGCTATTGTTAGATAATGGTACGCTCTGTACCTGTCTCCTGTACCATAGGATCACATGGGCGCATCCCCTAGTGCTCCTCTCTCTAGTCAGAGTGTCTCAGGGAGGCGGAGCCAAGTACATGCCGTGCTCCTCCATCTTAGAGTCAGAGAGTGTGTCCGAGTTGGAGACCGGAGAGAGGGGAGCTCAGAGTGTGAGACTTACAGTGTTCCACGTGTGCCATATGTACCCTGCTACCGAAGTTTGTACAGAGAGCCGGGCGGTGCATTGTTCCTTCACAGCCGGAGTCAGACTGCACGGCCGTGCAGTCCTCCGTTCCTCACATACTGCAGCCACAAACAACATACTGATAAGCACCATCCATGCACTGTGTTACTCTGTATATTACAAGCGGCCAATTGCCTATTATTGAAGCATACCCAAGTCACCTGTGTATTACAAATAAACCTGCTTGCTATTAATTCATTAACTGTGTGGACTAACATCACTACACCAATCACCGCAATACTCTGCCAACAGCTATGTGCGCATATGCGTGTGTGCAATGCATATGTGATTGTGGCTGTGTGCATATACGTGTGTGTGCATATATAAATGTGGCTGTGTGCATATATGTGTGTGTGTGTGTGTGTTCATATGTGAATGTGGCTGTGTGTGGCTATGCCCTTTGCGGTTGGACCACGCCCTTTTGTCAGTTTGCTACATTTTTCAGATATTAAGGAGGGTGGGCGCATTTGTACTGGTAATGTCTAGTAACAGCCCTGCCCTTGAGTCTGTGCCCGCATGCTTGCTCAGCTCCCCTTCGTCTGCAGCGATAGTGTCGTGTAGATGCGCTGCACAAAAGACACTGTGGATGGAGACATCCTTCAAGAAGACACTGAAGAGCAGGACTCGGGTGGCTGCTGGACTCTGTAGGGGAATCATTAAACATATTTTTTTTAAGGTGGGGGAGAGAGAAGGTTATTAAATCCTGACATGAGGGGAAGGGGGCCCCCTGTTTCAGTGCCCCAGGACCCCTAAAGGCCTAATCCAGCCCTGGGGCCAATTTTCAGTCTGAACAAACCATTTTGCAACGCACGAGGTGCAAATACATTTTTATTTTTTGCATGCAGGGTAAATACTGTCTGCTTTTGCATATAACCCACACTGTAATTTAGATTTGAATTTGGACACGCCCCTCTCAAATGTAAATATCTCTGCACATGTTACATCTGCCCCACCTGCTGTGCAGCATTGTTTTACCAAGGTGGAGTTACATGCTCTTTTCTGCTTTACTAATGTGTGTGGCATGAGGCAATGCTTATTACTTTTTTAAGCTTCATTTTAAAAACTTACCTGTACCACAAGCCATAAATTAATTTACACCCTACTGCACTGGGCAATATAGAAGAGGGTGGTAGGAATAATCTTCATGTTTTTTTAGAAGACATGTTTAATTACATTTTCGATTAGTGTGTTACGGTCTTCTGCAGAAAGATTTAGTTACTCATAAGCATGTATTATTTATCCTTATTTACTGTAAGTGTACATTGTCTATTTTGGCTTGAATACAATTTTATTTGGTTTCATGTACAATAAAATCTGATTTAATGCAATACTTTTGATGTGATGTATGCCCTGAATGGCCACTAGAAGGCAGTGTTTGATAAAATCTTTACATAAAAAGCCACTGCAAGTATTTTACATACAGTATAATCAGAGGCCACAGTTACAGCTCAGACACATCGTTTGGATCACATTAAAGCAAGATTCACATTCTAGAACAGAATGAAATACTATACAGCACCCAGTAACTATTGTCTTATTTTAAAATATTTTGTAGTACTCACTAGATCTAAAAGCATTAAAGCAGAACAATTGTTCCGTAGTCTGTGAAATGAGAGGTGTCGAACCCTAAGCCAAATGAAAGGAGCCGGCGTCTATTCCTGTTACTCCTCAAGGATTTCACAGACCCTCGGATAACAGAGTGCAGCAAAAGGATTTCCAATTAGTAGATATTTTTGAAGGTGTCTGGGGTTGATTTCTTTTCCTTTTGCTCTGGGCTCTGATGATAAGAGGGAGACTGAGATATTACACAACTGATATTAAAGAAGACAAGAGACCAGATATAGAAGTAATTTGATTTGAGATCAAAACGCTATCAACCAAACATATTTTTAGTCACCTTTGAAAACCCACTGGCTGTTTTGAGAATTCAATTTTATTCATAGTGGGGTGTTTTAGGGATCAGCTGTGCAAGGAAAACGAGAAAGGAAATGCTTTGCAGGGTGCGACATTGGCCCCGTTTGCAAGATTCACTTAATAATCTGCCAGTAGTTGCAGTTATGTATTTACTTTTTAAAGTTAAATTGTTTAGTTCATTGGTCTCTTACATTAACCATATTGTGTTTATTCAAATGATGTGACAGGGAGAATAAATATGGCTCTTCAACAATCTAGGTTCCCTTTATATTTTCTTATCATGAACATACACCCGTTCCACTCCAGTTACATACTATACTATAACATAAAACATATAGTGGAATATTCCACTTTATGGAGCACATCTAAATATCAACTATCATACAATATTTCAAAGATATACATTTTTTTTAAAAACACAAGAATAAATAAAATCACTGTACACTCACGCACATATAATATTACCACTGTATGTCACCAACCCTCCTGGTGTGTCTACCCTGTTGCATACCTTTGTGTCATCTACAAAAAGGCATACTTTCCCTTTAATGCCATTTGCATTGTCACCAATAAGATATTAAAAAGCACTGGTCAAAGTACAGATCCCTGGGGTACTCCACTGGTAACATTTCTCTCCTGTGAATGCACTCCATTTACTACAACTCTCTGTTTTCTGTCCTGCAACCAAGATCTTATACATTCAACCATCTTAGGGGGATATCCAATTAGCCCCGGTAATTTACCAAGGCTAATTGTCCTGGCGGGGGCTAGCTAATTAGCCCCGATAAGCCAGCACGAGCGATGGCTTATCTGGGGTTACCTGATGCTGCACCGGGTGCCGGCTGCTGACAGCTCCTGGAGCAGCGCTGCTCCTCTAGCTTCCCCCGGTCACATGGCTGCTGCCCATCATGTGACCACTGCCGGGGGCGGGGGAGAGGGGGGATGCGCGTCATGGCGCTGCCTCGCCTTCCCTGCCGGGAGTCACCACACCGAGTAGCCGCTTCAAGTTCAGGGCCACGGCACCATGCCTGCAGTCCCAGCCTGCTGCAATGGGCATGGGACACTGCAGGTCGTCTGCGGTCATCAGGGATTTTGGCAGGTGAAACCAAGTCCCCGGAAACAGCTCAGTTTTCATGCGAAAATGGGCTGTTTCTACCGAAAACACATAGGTTTCACTGAACCTGTGTGTTTTCGGGAGAAAGGGCATTTTTTTTAGGGGATCAATCTGGATATCCTGTAAAAAAAAATAAAAAAATTGGTGAAACATTGGGAAAAATTGTGAAAAACATACATTTTTCGCACCCGATGTTTAACCGGGGCTAATAGGATATCCCCCTTAGTCTCCAATTCCATGCTCTCAAGTTTATTTAGCAGTCTGCAATGTGGCACATTGTCAAAAGCCTTACAGAAGTCTAGATAAGCTATATCTACTGCCCCACCTTTATCTATTACTTTAGTCACACATTAAAAAAAGTCAATAAAGCTTTGTTTGACATGATCACCCCCCCCCCCCAGTGAATCCATCCTGTTTGGGATTCTACAGCATGGTTTTGAGATAATCTACAACTCTCTCTTTTGAGAGTGTTTCCATGATTTTCCCTACTACTGATGTAAAGGCTCACTGGTCGGTCGTTGCTCGCCTCTTCCTTGCTTCCACTTTTGTGCAGTGGGGCTTTTGTCTTAATTCAGACCTGATTGCTCCTCTGCAAATTTACAGAGGGCAGCAGTCAGTTAGTCATCACCCATACAAAGTGAAATCCTGTACCGTACAAGTTTGCAAATGCATGCGTACGCCATGTGAAAACTTCGCCAGACAGTGGACATCTGCAAATCCGCATCTCACTCACCACCAAATGATTTTTCCAGTCTGTGCAGTCTGTGTGTAGCCCAGGACTTACTCCTACAGAGTGACAGAATAAGGCTGATCGGGGCCAGAGCTGATGTCACACACCCTCCCAGAAACCGCTTGGGAACGTCTGCATTTTTCCTGACACTCCCAGAAAACGGGCAGTTACCACCCACAAACGTCCGCTTCCTGTCAATCACCTTGCGTATTCCTATCGATCGCAATTTTTGCACCATTCTGTTGCTGTTTGGGCTCACGCCTGCGCATTGCAGTGCATACGCATGCGCAGTCATTCAATAATCGGCCACTGTGCAATTTCGCACACCGATCAGGTCTGAATTAGTCCCAATGTACACTCTGTTCCAGTCCTCTGGAATTACTCCTGTAGCTAGTGACTGTTTGAATAATTATGGTAATGGTGCTACCAGCAATCGCTTAAGCTTTTTTTTTGTATTCTTAGATGTACTCCATCTACCCCCATTGAATTATCCACTTTCAGCTTTGAGACTTCTGTTAGGACCTTCTCCTCTCTAAATGTACTTGTTTCATTTTCCTGAATATCCCTGCAACTTAACTGTGGCCCCTTCCCCATTCTTTCAGTAGCAAATTTATTAGCAGTTGGGCAAAACAATGGCCCTCATTCCGAGTTGTTCGCTCGCTAGCTGCTTTTAGCGGCATTGCACACGCTAGGCCGCCGCCCTCTGGGAGTGTATCTTAGCTTAGCAGAATAGCGAACAAAAGATTAGCAGAACTGCTACTAAATATTTCCCTGCAGTTTCTGAGTAGCTCCAGACCTACTCCTAGATTGCGATCAGCTCAGTCCGTATAGTTCCTGGTTTGACGTCACAAACACGCCCTGCGTTCGGCCAGCCACTCCCCTGTTTCTCCAGCCACTCCTGCGTTTTTAGCTGGCATGCCTGCTTTTTTTAGCACACTCCATGGAAACGGTCAGTTTCCCCCCAGTAACACCCACTTCCTGTCAATCACACTACGATCACTCGAGCGAGGAAAAAACGTCGCTCGAGCTTGTGTAAATCTACAAAGTTTTGTGTGAAAGTACTTAGCGCATGCGCACTGCGTACCATGCGCATGCACATTTTTGCAGTTTTTTCACTTAATCGCTGCACTGCGAAAATTGGCAGCAAGCTAACAACTCGGAATGACCACCAATGTGCACTGCAGGTGTGGCAGATATAACATTTGCAGAGAGAGTTAGATTTGGGTGGGTTATATTGGTTCTGTGCAGGGTAAATACTGGCTGCTTATTTTTACAATGCAATTTAGATTTCAGCTTGAACACACCCCACCCAAATCTAACTCTCGATGCACATGTTATATCTGCCCCCCCTCCAGTGCACATGGTTTTGCCCAACTGCTAACAAATTTGCTGTTGCGATCAACTCTGGATTAGGCCATTTGTCTTTAGTTTTATTATTCTGACTTTTGTTTTTCTCCTTTCGCTTATACTGTATACCTAAAAATAGTTTTGTCTCCTTTACCCACTGACTGGGCCATTTTCTCCTCAGTTTGAACATCTGATTACCTTCTTAGTAGTAGTGATAAATCTGATAGTAGGATCAGGTTTATCAATCACTAATGAGCAGAACTTGTTCTCTTCAAGTTTTCTAAAAACACATCAAGAAGAAAGAAAATAGGCTTGGGGAGTAGGGAACTTCATGAAAACTAATTAGCTATAAATATTAGGAATAGGGCTATATTCTACTGCTTTCTTTAGCATTTAGCTGTTTTGTAGTCTGCCAGAAGGAATCTACACCTGTTAGGTCACTCTGCATGGTGCCGCTTTATCCTAATCTAAGCTTCAGTACATTATGAAAAATCATCTATTTTTCTCTACTGGATATTGGCAGAAACAGCTGCATAGTCATTGCATAGCAATGTACAGTAACCACACTCAACAAGCATAATACTCAAATCTTAGCTCAATGATGACTTTATGCAGGGACGGTGCTAGAGTGTTTGGCGCCCCCCTGCAAATGATAAATTGGTGCCCTCCCATCCTTAAAAAAGGAACAGTGGGCACCGCAAAAAGGGGTGTGGTAACACTAGGGAGGGGTATGGCCACAATGGTACCCACAATTCATATTACACCACATAGTATTCACGTTACACCACACAGTACTATCCCTTATTACACAATGTCCACAGTAGTGCCTCTTATCAGAGGTATAGCTAGGTGCCATGGTGTCCGGAGCAAGGGTATGTTTCAGTGCCACCTCCTCTGTAATGAATTGGGGGCATGTTACATTTGAAAAGAAAAATATATTTTAAAATTGGTGACAGGGGCAGTTCTAGACCTTGCTGCCCGACACTCCTAATACAGGGACAGTGCGTGCCGTAGGCCACGGACTGATGGAGGGCCCAGTGGGGGCCTGGTCCACCGCACTCCCTACCCCCTCCCTCCTTGCTGGGCAGCAGCATAAGCACTCATCTTGGCAGCACAGCACATGCTGCAGTGTGCTGTGCTGCAGTGAGGTTGCTGCTACTTCTGAGCCTCTGCTTGTTCGGGTTGTGGGGGGAAGTGATCACACTCCCCGCTCAAATTGACTATGGCTGAGGGCCCCTCTGGCTGAGGGGTTCAGGGCCTCCCGCGATTAGGCCATGCCCCAAAAATGATGCACGGCTCAGCGAAGTGTGTGGGCTGAGGCCGCATACTGAGCCCAGCTCTCCGGGGAAGGATGGGGGAGAGAGCCGTGCTACACGCTGCCAGCGCTGCTACCAGCGTGACAGGTGCAGCGGCAGCCGGCATCAGTGGGGATGAAGAGCAGGACGGCACCTCCCTTCAGCATGGCGCCTCCCTGCACTGCATCCCCTTGCTGAGCGGGTAGCGCCGGCTCTGACTTTATGTACTGTGCGTGGAAACAAAAAGTGCCACTCTGCATACCGGACATTCTTGATGATGCTGTCACGATGCAAGGACACCCACAGACTTTTTGTCTCCAGCCACCAACAGAGATTGTACTAGGGTTAACTGGCAAAGACTCCAGTTAATCCCATTTAATGGGACACCTTATCAAACACCTCCAGTATTGTATATATCACATGACTCCAGTATTGTTCATACAGTTTCATATGCCTCCAGTCCAGTATTCTCCTATCACACACCTCCAGAATTCTACATATTTCCACATCCAGGCAAACATCTGAATAAATAACCCTTAAATGTACTGATTTAAAATCACAAAGATATATCACTATTATGACAAGGTTGATCAGTCACACTATAACAGTTATCACATAACACACAAATAAAGTATGATACAGTCTCTGTAGCCAACTTTGGGGCAACCAATTCATGGGGCAGATGTATTAAGTCTGGAGACGTGATAAAGCAGTGATAAGTGGAAGGTGATAATGCACCAGCCAATCATTATGGGTTTTAAAAATGACAGGAGCTGATTGGCTAGTGCATTATCACCTTCCACTTATCACTTCTTTATCACTGCTTTATCACTTCTCCAGACTTAATACATCTGCCCCATGGTTAGTCTCCCATTTTGGCTGTGCAGCCCTCATTCACTAGAACGAGCTCCCGCGCTCTATTAGATGCTCCCCGTCCTTGCAAAGCTTCAAATGGGCACTGAAAACACACCTGTTCATTAAAGTGTACCCTTCCGCCGCTTTCCCCCAGCCTCACACCTTGACCACCTCTACCTCGCTTACTGTACATCCTGCCATCAGGCCACCTTCTACTGGTTTGTGCCTCATGTCACCTGTCTGTCTCCCCCTCCCCTAAATTGTAATCGCCTTGTAGCAGGTCCCTTTTCCCTTCTGTTCCCACAGCACTCTTCTCTCGTACTTCAATTACAGTTCACTCCTACTCAGCAAACGTCAATACCTTGTCCGTTCATCTCTTACCATGGCTGCTCATCCTTAGTAGTATGCAGATTACTACTTTGCTTCCTTACATCTCAGCTGTAGTGTATACTGAGAATTGTGGTGCTAATTGTTACCTGTGCTCTGTTTTAGTTTTTCTGTTACTGTAATGTTAAGTTCTGTGTACCCTGTATTGTTCTAATGTGTTCTGTATGTACGATGCTGTGAACCACTTATGGTGCTTTATAAATAAAATGTATTAATAATAATCACTGCACGCATGGCAGAAGTCCTGCTTCACTGCTACCACACTTTTGTCAGGAACATGGATCCATGAGACCTGCAGGAAATGAGGATAAAGGATTAAGATGGCCAGTCCTTCCAGTGTTTCACTATAACTTTCCTTTCTTGGTCAGTTCAATAGTAGGCATAACACCTCACCAGTCCTGAAATCTAGCTTCACAATCACTAAGCTAAAATCATTGGTACACTCCTATGGGCACAGCCTTTTATCCTGGAGATTTGTGGTTTTTGGGGCATGAGACATTTGCACACAGCACACCTATGGAACATGCTGCATTTGGAAAAGTATTGGCAGGACCAGCCTTGTCCCAAGGTGGTTAGACCTCTCTTGCAAATACAAATGTATGGCTAATATAAACAGGAATACAGGTTAAACATACTCTGTTCATAATATTACCCTACTGAGTATCCTAGGAACAGTGAGCCTTTATCTAACATGACTGGTGTCCAACTCTCATGAGTTGGTCACAGGGCATGTTAAATAAGGGAGTAAAAATTACACAGAGCAAAGTCCATAATTTGTATGACACAAGGTACATATATTGGGGAATATGTAATAGGGTCATAGGCATTTCTATAATGGGTGAAGTGTGTGTGGTGTACACGGGCCCCTGGATCCGGGGGAGCCCACACTGCACCCATAGAGTATACTTAACCTTCCGGAGTCCCGCGGGGACAGAACTGCAGTGTGGGCACAAATTTCTTGGAATATGGGCACCGCGGCCATTTCCGAGTGATTTGCTCATGTGCACTGGAGATGTCCTCAGGAACAAGGCGCAGGCGCCCTGTTTCTGGAGACCTGCACATGAGCAGTAGACTGTGGCACTATGCCGCAGTCTACTAGCTTCCGGAGAGGTGGGGGCACGTAATGGAAGCTGAATGCAGGTACCCTCCTCTCTTAAAACGCCCCTGAATAGGATCCGAGTTTGCTGGAGGTGCGGGATTCTGGCTGAGATCACCCAGTACAGGGCAAGTGTGTGGCATTTAAGGTCGACCCCAGCCTGTGCGGTCCATCTGTGCTGGCAGGCGTTCCGCCACCAATTTTTTATTGGAGCAGCATATGATATCATGCAGCCGCCCCAAAATCGCGTGTGACACCATGAAGTAATTATTAGGTCATGGTTCTTAGCTTTACCCTAGGAGCACCCGTAGCAGATACGGTAAAAAGTGACAGACCATTTTTATAGTTTATTAAATTCTACACACTGGAGGTGCAATTTGGTTGTTATCGTTCATGCAACGCAAGCCACACATCGGTATTGACGTCATTATGTCAACCCCCTTTTCACCCCCTTAGGGGAGGTTTATTAAAATTCTAATTACGTAGTTTTCCTGTTTCCCACCTGAAGAATACCTATATTAAATTTCAGCTTCTCCTAACCTATCGGGAAGTAAGAGAAATAGTGATGAGTCAGTCAGTGAGTGAGGGCTTTCAAATACACACACACATATATATATATATATATATATATACAAATCCAAAAAAGAAGCCGCTTCTCACTTTCAATTGTATTGAATGCTGGTGCTCGGTCAGTATAATAACGTAGAAAATTCCAAGAATAACCACCAGAGGGATTAAACCCAGAAAAACCAGCACACTGCTTGAATGCAAAAAATGCTTTTTACTGATTGCAGAGTAAACACGAATATTTAAAAAGGCAGCTTTGGCCAGCATATGGCACACATGATGATAGCAGCATATGTAGTAAATCAATTAATACTTAGCATTCCGACAGCTGTTTCGCATAGCTTCTTCAAGGGAATGAGTAAAGTGTCATAGTGCTAAACACTGCACACACCGCAGTGTCAATTTCCAAAGTAACATGTGCCTCATGTGCTTGACTAACAAGTGCATATTTATAGTGTGTGATGTACTTACCTGTGAGCCATCTCACCTGCACCCGGTCGCACGTGGACGCAAGCTACGTCATACACAAGCGCCACTACCGTGACGCTAACAGGATATGACATCCGGGGAAGAACTTAGCCGCTACACATCATGTGTAAACACATGATGGAGCCGGGCAATAACCTCCCTGATCGGAGGAAAGATATCTCCGAAGCCGCGTCCACGTGTTACAGGTCGCCTCGTACCCCGCGTCATATCTAACGCGCCGCACGTGGCAACCCGCAGGAGGCGCTCAGTAAGTCCGGATGAATAAGTCATCCGGAACTCTAAGAGCACCATACCTGTTTCCGGGGACGGGATCGAGGCGTACAGGCACCCATCAAAAAAATGTGATCTAAACAAAAATTAAAATGAAAATACAAATAATGCAAAAAATAAATCACATAGTACATACTGGGCAAATGCAGCAAAGTCAATTCTGATATTGACAATGTCAAGAAAGAGATATTGGGTTGTGAACGTACGGGCTTGGAAACTTTAAAATTGGATTCTACAAATGACTGGTTAACTAAACTAGAAGACTCTGTTCAAGCATTTAAGAACGAGTTATTGGTCTTTAAGAAATCCAAATATCGTAAGGTAAAAGATGATTATAGAGATTTAAGAGTGTATCCATGGCTATTCACACAAACCACTAGACGCCCATGGAGAAAGGGTCAAAATGTACGCAATAAATCTGAAGTCCAATTTACGGACTTAGAGTCCCACACCTCCCAAAGCGACTCAGATTATTCAGGTAATCAGAGGGGTTCTTTTTTAGGGGAAAAAACGTTTACCAGGAGCAAAACAAAAGAGGTCAAAGATTTAAGAGACCGTGCAGGAGAGAGGGGGGCTCAAACACAAAAAAAAACACCGGAGGCAGGAATTACAAGGGGGGTCGGAAATAACTATTTTTAATTTATCCGAATATACTCCCACTGAGGCAGAAATGTCAGTATTATCAAAAGGACTTACTTTTGTTCAAACCTATAAGCAGAATGAATTTGACTGTGAGGTTGAACTATATAAATTTTTTCGACAACTTAAACTTAAAGATTATTTTTCTAAAAAGGATAATATTTCTGCCACATGAGGTCAATTTAAAGCACCCAGTAATTTTGATCCGCCTTCTACGAATCCAGCTATTGAGGTATTTATGAGTTTAGTTAAAAAAGAAACCTTACCCTGCATTAAAAACATCAAAATTAAGAACTACAATATGACTAAGTCAGAGAGGTTGGCAATCAACTCTTTGAGAAACAACCCCAATATCATTATACGCCCCGCCGATAAGGGCGGGGGCGTGGTATTAATGAATCGTACTGACTACATCAATGAAATAAATCGACAATTAGCTGATACACAATGCTATAAGCAGTTGCGTTTTGATCCTACCAATAATTTTAAACGTGAGGTAGACTCCATTATTGGCATTGGTGTGTCTAATCATTGGATTGACGAACAAACGGCCAAATTTCTTACTCAGAATTTCCACAAATTCCTTTGATTTACGTTTTGCCCAAAGTTCACAAATGTCTGGACAAACCCCCTGGAAGACCGATTATATCTTCCAGGGGATCTTTGTGTCAGACATTATCTCAATTTGTAGATTTTTTTCTACAGCCGGTAGTGCAATCAACGCCATATTTCATCAAAGATACCTCAGATTTCTTATTGAAACTAAATGCGGTTGGCCCACTTCCTGATGACTGTATACTGGTGACACTGGATGTCACCAGTTTATACACTTGTATTAATCATCTTGAGGGTATTGAGGCAACTAGGAAGTCGATTTCCTCCAGTCCACAGTATGAAGGTCCACCAAGTGAATTTTTGTTGCTTTTACTTGATTTCATTTTACACAAAAATTATTTTTTGTTTGAAAATTCTTTTTATTTGCAATTACAGGGCACGGCGATGGGGTCCAATGTGGCCCCATCGTATGCAAATCTATTTATGTTTCAATATGAAAAACAACATATTATGGCAGATTCAGAATTTTCATCATTTATTCAGTTTTATGTTCGATACATAGATGACCTTTTCATGCTGTGGACTGGGGGTAAGACTAAGTTACAACAGTTTATTGCTAAATTGAATCAAATACCAGGGTCCATCAGGCTCACATGTGTTCATGATTTTGTTTCTATTAATTTTTTGGACGTTACCATTAAGTTGGTTAATGGATCTATCACCACTGAGGTGTTTAGAAAACCCACAGATAAAAACTCTCTTTTGTTGGCAACAAGCTTTCATCCGCAGCCATTAAATAAGGGCTTACCCTTTTCGCAACTCTTACGTGTGATGCGAATAACTTCAGATGACACATTAATACCAGGTGCTCTGGCAGGTATGGGCAAGAAATTCAGTGAGAGAGGTTATGATCCAACAGAGATACAAGAAGCCATTACGAAATGTCTACAGATGGAACGGACAGATGTGATCAGATCTAAAAATAAAGGCAACGAGATTGGACGATTGGTCTTTTCCAGCACATACTCTGTTGCCTCTAGTGTCACGAGACGTGCGATCTCCAAACATTGGCACATTCTACAGGCAGAACCGACTATGGGAAGATTTTGTGGCAATTTACCGTTATTTAGCTTCAAACCTCAAGGATCAGATTACCTACTCAGACATAGTGCCGATGTCACAACAGGGTAGCGGTTGGCTACAATTAAAACCAGGAGCACACAAATGTGGCTCCTGTGTTAATTGCAAGCATATGCACACAGGCAGCACCTTTGTACATCCAACAAGGGGCAACGCTTTTCGATTGAAATATCGCATGACATGTGAGACAAGATATGTCGTTTATGTGATTCAATGCCCCTGTAATAAATTATATGTTGGAAAGACTATCAGGATGCTTAAAGAACGCATGGCCCTACATCGATCATCAATCAAAAAAGCGTTCACTAAAGTCGAGAATTCAACGCCACCAGTCGCAAAGCACTTTGTTCACTTTGGACATCATATTAAAGATTTGTTGTTCATGCCCATCGACCACATACCTCCACTGAAGAGGGGGGGCGACCGTCACAAGTTATTATTACAGCAAGAATGTCGATGGATTCGACGCTTGGACTCCCTCTCGCCAGCGGGGCTCAATGAAGATTTTTCCTTTGTACCATTTTTGTAATGTTTATTTCTCATTTTTTATTTTTTATATATATATTTTTCATTATACATGAACACATGTGGGCCTGGTGTTGTTGCATCTGGATCCATTGTCCGATTATATAATTTTTTTCATCATTGTATATATTTTTTGTATGTGTTTTTAGATTAAGTTTTACATACTGGTACTGGCCATTAGGTCCTACATTGTTGACCTTAGTTTGGAACAGTATATCTATTATACAAGGAGATTGCAGCAGTTGTATTAATCCTATAATATAAACCAATATCAATCTATAAATTAATAGATAGGTCTATGACTGACCGCCTATATGCTGCATTTGCCCAGTATGTACTATGTGATTTATTTTTTGCATTATTTGTATTTTCATTTTTATTTTTGTTTAGATCACATTTTTTTGATGGGTGCCTGTACGCCTCGATCCCGTCCCCGGAAACAGGTATGGTGCTCTTAGAGTTCCGGATGACTTATTCATCCAGACTTACTGAGCGCCTCCTGCGGGTTGCCACGTGCGGCGCGTTAGATATGACGCGGGGTACGAGGCGACCTGTAACACGTGGACGCGGCTTCGGAGATATCTTTCCTCCGATCAGGGAGGTTATTGCCCGGCTCCATCATGTGTTTACACATGATGTGTAGCGGCTAAGTTCTTCCCCGGACGTCATATCCTGTTAGCGTCACGGTAGTGGCGCTTGTGTATGATGTAGCTTGCGTCCACGTGCGACCGGGTGCAGGTGAGATGGCTCACAGGTAAGTACATCACACACTATAAATATGCACTTGTTAGTCAAGCACATGAGGCACATGTTACTTTGGAAATTGACACTGCAGTGTGTGCAGTGTTTAGCACTATGACACTTTACTCATTCCCTTGAAGAAGCTATGCGAAACAGCTGTCGGAATGCTAAGTATTAATTGATTTACTACATATGCTGCTATCATCATGTGTGCCATATGCTGGCCAAAGCTGCCTTTTTAAATATTCGTGTTTACTCTGCAATCAGTAAAAAGCATTTTTTGCATTCAAGCAGTGTGCTGGTTTTTCTGGGTTTAATCCCTCTAGTGGTTATTGTTGGAATTTTCTATATATATATATATATATATATATATATATAAACACAGGTTGAGTATCCCATATCCAAATATTCCGAAATACGGAATATTCTGAAATACGGAATTTTTTGAGTGAGACTGAGATAGTGAAAGCTTTGTTTTTTGATGGCTCAATGTATACAAACTTTGTTTAATACACAAAGTTATTTAAAATATTGTATTAAATGACCCTCAGGCTGTGTGTATAAGGTGTATATGAAACATAAATGAATTGTGTGTATGTACACACACTTTGTTTAATGCACAAAGTTACAAAAAATATTAGCTAAAATTACCTTCAGGCGGTGTGTATAAGGTATATATGAAACATAAAAATGCATTCTGTGCTTAGATTTAGGTCCAATCACCATGATATCTCATTATGGTATGCAATTATTCCAAAATACGGAAAAATCCGATATCCAAAATACCTCTGGTCCCAAGCATTTTGGATAAGGGATACTCAACCTGTATATATATATATATATATATATATATATATATATATATATATATATCTATATCAAACACTTAACTCCGGCACTCCAGACGTCCCTTCGGACCAGCTTGCTGAGGTGCCTTCCCCCAGGGGGTCACCCCAATGCACAAACAGGAATAACGAGGCGGCACTCAGAGACTTGCAAAAAACATCAAATGTGTATTAAGTGCTGTCAACGTTTCGGGGACCACCTCCCCTTCGTCAGGATAACTACAACAGTGTATAAATCAAACTTATATAGCAATGAACTTACCCCCCTTGCATGATTCCCCACGCTCGTTCTCCTCTGGCCACGCCATTCGGTCGTCCCGTTCGGCGTCACCGCTCGCATCAGCGGAACCGGAAGTGACGTCGCGGCTCCCTCCTGTGTGGCCATGGAGACACTATAAACAAAACAACAAATGTAAAAACACAAGTGTCAATTTAGAAGACTGCTACATCAAATGCGTTGCAGAAAAGATGTGTACATAATCTTACCACAAAAACAACAACATAATTGCCAATACATAAGAAAATATATATAAAAAAATATGCAAACAAATTAAAAAAATACATGATACTGCTATTATTCATGAGAATATGTGCTTCAATGTGATATGCTAGAACAAGCAGACTTGATCATGTAAATGTAAAGTGCATGCAAGTACCGTATCTAGTGACCAAAAGGACTGCGACACGCCAAGATCGATGTAGGTAAAATATCACTAGTGAATGTAAACCTACAGATAGTTAGAAAACCTAAACTGACTCTGTTTTTATACCCCTATTGCAACTAGACTAAAAATAAACGAGCAGACCTTATGTGTCACAAAGGGCACTCCCTATTTATAGAAAATTAATGAGACCTAGGCTATCATTGAGCCCACCCGGTTTAAGGGTATTGAGTAGAGATGAGCGGGTTCGGTTTCTCTGAAACCGAACCCGCACGAACTTCATGTTTTTTTCACGGGTCCGAGCAGACTCGGATCCTCCCGCCTTGCTCGGTTAACCCGAGCGCGCCCGAACGTCATCATGACGCTGTCGGATTCTCGCGAGACTCGGATTCTATATAAGGAGCCGCGCGTCGCCGCCATTTTCACACGTGCATTGAGATTGATAGGGAGAGGACGTGGCTGGCGTCCTCTCCATTAGAAATTAGATTAGAAGAGAGAGAGAGATTGTGCAGAGTCAGACAGAGTTTACCACAGTGACCAGTGCAGTTGTTGTTAGTTAACTTTTATTTATTTTAATATATATCCGTTCTCTGCTATATCCGTTCTCTGCCTGAAAAAAAACGATACACAGCAGCAGCCAGTCACACAGTGTGACTCAGTCTGTGTGCACTCAGCTCAGCCCAGTGTGCTGCACATCAATGTATAAAAGGCAAAGCTTATAATAATTGTGGGGGAGACTGGGGAGCACTGCAGGTTGTTATAGCAGGAGCCCCCAGGAGTACATAATATTATATTAATTTAAAATTAAACAGTGCACACTTTTGCTGCAGGAGTGCCACTGCCAGTGTGACTAGTGGTGACCAGTGCCTGACCACCAGTATAGTAGTATATTGTTGTATGTATTGTATACTATCTCTTTATCAACCAGTCTATATTAGCAGCAGACACAGTACAGTGCGGTAGTTCACGGCTGTGGCTACCTCTGTGTCGGCAGTCGGAACTCGGCAGGCAGTCCGTCCATCCATAATTGTATTACAATATATACCACCTAACCGTGGTATTTTTTTTTCTTTCTTTATACCGTCGTCATAGTGTCATACTAGTTGTTACGAGTATACTACTATCTCTTTATCAACCAGTGTACAGTGCGGTAGTTCACGGCTGTGGCTACCTCTGTGTCGGCAGTCGGCAGGCAGTCCGTCCATCCATAATTGTATTATTATTATAATATATACCACCTAACCGTGGTTTATTTTCCATTCTTTATACCGTCGTCATAGTGTCATACTAGTTGTTACGAGTATACTACTATCTCTTTATCAACCAGTGTACAGTGCGGTAGTTCACGGCTGTGGCTACCTCTGTGTCGGCAGTCGGCAGGCAGTCCGTCCATCCATAATTGTATTATTATTATAATATATACCACCTAACCGTGGTTTTTTTTCCATTCTTTATACCGTCGTCATAGTGTCATACTAGTTGTTACGAGTATACTACTATCTCTTTATCAACCAGTGTACAGTGCGGTAGTTCACGGCTGTGGCTACCTCTGTGTCGGCAGTCGGCAGGCAGTCCGTCCATCCATAATTGTATTATTATTATAATATATACCACCTAACCGTGGTTTTTTTTCCATTCTTTATACCGTCGTCATAGTGTCATACTAGTTGTTACGAGTATACTACTATCTCTTTATCAACCAGTGTACAGTGCGGTAGTTCACGGCTGTGGCTACCTCTGTGTCGGCAGTCGGCAGGCAGTCCGTCCATCCATAATTGTATTATTATTATAATATATACCACCTAACCGTGGTTTTTTTTCCATTCTTTATACCGTCGTCATAGTGTCATACTAGTTGTTACGAGTATACTACTATCTCTTTATCAACCAGTGTACAGTGCGGTAGTTCACGGCTGTGGCTACCTCTGTGTCGGCAGTCGGCAGGCAGTCCGTCCATCCATAATTGTATTATTATTATAATATATACCACCTAACCGTGGTTTTTTTCCCATTCTTTATACCGTCGTCATAGTGTCATACTAGTTGTTACGAGTATACTACTATCTCTTTATCAACCAGTGTACAGTGCGGTAGTTCACGGCTGTGGCTACCTCTGTGTCGGCAGTCGGCAGGCAGTCCGTCCATCCATAATTGTATTATTATTATAATATATACCACCTAACCGTGGTTTTTTTTCCATTCTTTATACCGTCGTCATAGTGTCATACTAGTTGTTACGAGTATACTACTATCTCTTTATCAACCAGTGTACAGTGCGGTAGTTCACGGCTGTGGCTACCTCTGTGTCGGCAGTCGGCAGGCAGTCCGTCCATCCATAATTGTATTATTATTATAATATATACCACCTAACCGTGTTTTTTTTTCCATTCTTTATACCGTCGTCATAGTGTCATACTAGTTGTTACGAGTATACTACTATCTCTTTATCAACCAGTGTACAGTGCGGTAGTTCACGGCTGTGGCTACCTCTGTGTCGGCAGTCGGCAGGCAGTCCGTCCATCCATAATTGTATTATTATTATAATATATACCACCTAACCGTGGTTTTTTTTCCATTCTTTATACCGTCGTCATAGTGTCATACTAGTTGTTACGAGTATACTACTATCTCTTTATCAACCAGTGTACAGTGCGGTAGTTCACGGCTGTGGCTACCTCTGTGTCGGCAGTCGGCAGGCAGTCCGTCCATCCATAATTGTATTATTATTATAATATATACCACCTAACCGTGGTTTTTTTTCCATTCTTTATACCGTCGTCATAGTGTCATACTAGTTGTTACGAGTATACTACTATCTCTTTATCAACCAGTGTACAGTGCGGTAGTTCACGGCTGTGGCTACCTCTGTGTCGGCAGTCGGCAGGCAGTCCGTCCATCCATAATTGTATTATTATTATAATATATACCACCTAACCGTGGTTTTTTTTCCATTCTTTATACCGTCGTCATAGTGTCATACTAGTTGTTACGAGTATACTACTATCTCTTTATCAACCAGTGTACAGTGCGGTAGTTCACGGCTGTGGCTACCTCTGTGTCGGCAGTCGGCAGGCAGTCCGTCCATCCATAATTGTATTATTATTATAATATATACCACCTAACCGTGGTTTTTTTTCCATTCTTTATACCGTCGTCATAGTGTCATACTAGTTGTTACGAGTATACTACTATCTCTTTATCAACCAGTGTACAGTGCGGTAGTTCACGGCTGTGGCTACCTCTGTGTCGGCAGTCGGCAGGCAGTCCGTCCATCCATAATTGTATTATTATTATAATATATACCACCTAACCGTGGTTTTTTTTCCATTCTTTATACCGTCGTCATAGTGTCATACTAGTTGTTACGAGTATACTACTATCTCTTTATCAACCAGTGTACAGTGCGGTAGTTCACGGCTGTGGCTACCTCTGTGTCGGCAGTCGGCAGGCAGTCCGTCCATCCATAATTGTATTATTATTATAATATATACCACCTAACCGTGGTTTTTTTTCCATTCTTTATACCGTCGTCATAGTGTCATACTAGTTGTTACGAGTATACTACTATCTCTTTATCAACCAGTGTACAGTGCGGTAGTTCACGGCTGTGGCTACCTCTGTGTCGGCAGTCGGCAGGCAGTCCGTCCATCCATAATTGTATTATTATTATAATATATACCACCTAACCGTGGTTTTTTTTCCATTCTTTATACCGTCGTCATAGTGTCATACTAGTTGTTACGAGTATACTACTATCTCTTTATCAACCAGTGTACAGTGCGGTAGTTCACGGCTGTGGCTACCTCTGTGTCGGCAGTCGGCAGGCAGTCCGTCCATCCATAATTGTATTATTATTATAATATATACCACCTAACCGTGGTTTTTTTCCCATTCTTTATACCGTCGTCATAGTGTCATACTAGTTGTTACGAGTATACTACTATCTCTTTATCAACCAGTGTACAGTGCGGTAGTTCACGGCTGTGGCTACCTCTGTGTCGGCAGTCGGCAGGCAGTCCGTCCATCCATAATTGTATTATTATTATAATATATACCACCTAACCGTGGTTTTTTTTCCATTCTTTATACCGTCGTCATAGTGTCATACTAGTTGTTACGAGTATACTACTATCTCTTTATCAACCAGTGTACAGTGCGGTAGTTCACGGCTGTGGCTACCTCTGTGTCGGCAGTCGGCAGGCAGTCCGTCCATCCATAATTGTATTATTATTATAATATATACCACCTAACCGTGGTTTTTTTTCCATTCTTTATACCGTCGTCATAGTGTCATACTAGTTGTTACGAGTATACTACTATCTCTTTATCAACCAGTGTACAGTGCGGTAGTTCACGGCTGTGGCTACCTCTGTGTCGGCAGTCGGCAGGCAGTCCGTCCATCCATAATTGTATTATTATTATAATATATACCACCTAACCGTGGTTTTTTTTCCATTCTTTATACCGTCGTCATAGTGTCATACTAGTTGTTACGAGTATACTACTATCTCTTTATCAACCAGTGTACAGTGCGGTAGTTCACGGCTGTGGCTACCTCTGTGTCGGCAGTCGGCAGGCAGTCCGTCCATCCATAATTGTATTATTATTATAATATATACCACCTAACCGTGGTTTTTTTTCCATTCTTTATACCGTCGTCATAGTGTCATACTAGTTGTTACGAGTATACTACTATCTCTTTATCAACCAGTGTACAGTGCGGTAGTTCACGGCTGTGGCTACCTCTGTGTCAGCAGTCGGCAGGCAGTCCGTCCATCCATAATTGTATTATTATTATTATAATATATACCACCTAACCGTGGTTTTTTTTCCATTCTTTATACCGTCGTCATAGTGTCATACTAGTTGTTACGAGTATACTACTATCTCTTTATCAACCAGTGTACAGTGCGGTAGTTCACGGCTGTGGCTACCTCTGTGTCGGCAGTCGGCAGGCAGTCTGTCCATCCATAATTGTATTATTATTATAATATATACCACCTAACCGTGGTTTTTTTTTCATTCTTTATACCGTCGTCATAGTGTCATACTAGTTGTTACGAGTATACTACTATCTCTTTATCAACCAGTGTACAGTGCGGTAGTTCACGGCTGTGGCTACCTCTGTGTCGGCAGTCGGCAGGCAGTCCGTCCATCCATAATTGTATTATTATTATAATATATACCACCTAACCGTGGTTTTTTTTCCATTCTTTATACCGTCGTCATAGTGTCATACTAGTTGTTACGAGTATACTACTATCTCTTTATCAACCAGTGTACAGTGCGGTAGTTCACGGCTGTGGCTACCTCTGTGTCGGCAGTCGGCAGGCAGTCCGTCCATCCATAATTGTATTATTATTATAATATATACCACCTAACCGTGGTTTTTTTTCCATTCTTTATACCGTCGTCATAGTGTCATACTAGTTGTTACGAGTATACTACTATCTCTTTATCAACCAGTGTACAGTGCGGTAGTTCACGGCTGTGGCTACCTCTGTGTCGGCAGTCGGCAGGCAGTCCGTCCATCCATAATTGTATTATTATTATTATAATATATACCACCTAACCGTGGTTTTTTTTCCATTCTTTATACCGTCGTCATAGTGTCATACTAGTTGTTACGAGTATACTACTATCTCTTTATCAACCAGTGTACAGTGCGGTAGTTCACGGCTGTGGCTACCTCTGTGTCGGCAGTCGGCAGGCAGTCCGTCCATCCATAATTGTATTATTATTATAATATATACCACCTAACCGTGGTTTTTTTTCCATTCTTTATACCGTCGTCATAGTGTCATACTAGTTGTTACGAGTATACTACTATCTCTTTATCAACCAGTGTACAGTGCGGTAGTTCACGGCTGTGGCTACCTCTGTGTCGGCAGTCGGCAGGCAGTCCGTCCATCCATAATTGTATTATTATTATAATATATACCACCTAACCGTGGTTTTTTTTCCATTCTTTATACCGTCGTCATAGTGTCATACTAGTTGTTACGAGTATACTACTATCTCTTTATCAACCAGTGTACAGTGCGGTAGTTCACGGCTGTGGCTACCTCTGTGTCGGCAGTCGGCAGGCAGTCCGTCCATCCATAATTGTATTATTATTATAATATATACCACCTAACCGTGGTTTTTTTTTCCATTCTTTATACCGTCGTCATAGTGTCATACTAGTTGTTACGAGTATACTACTATCTCTTTATCAACCAGTGTACAGTGCGGTAGTTCACGGCTGTGGCTACCTCTGTGTCGGCAGTCGGCAGGCAGTCCGTCCATCCATAATTGTATTATTATTATAATATATACCACCTAACCGTAGTTTTTTTTCCATTCTTTATACCGTCGTCATAGTGTCATACTAGTTGTTACGAGTATACTACTATCTCTTTATCAACCAGTGTACAGTGCGGTAGTTCACGGCTGTGGCTACCTCTGTGTCGGCAGTCGTCAGGCAGTCCGTCCATCCATAATTGTATTATTATTATAATATATACCACCTAACCGTGGTTTTTTTTCCATTCTTTATACCGTCGTCATAGTGTCATACTAGTTGTTACGAGTATACTACTATCTCTTTATCAACCAGTGTACAGTGCGGTAGTTCACGGCTGTGGCTACCTCTGTGTCGGCAGTCGGCAGGCAGTCCGTCCATCCATAATTGTATTATTATTATAATATATACCACCTAACCGTGGTTTTTTTATACCACCTAACCGTGGCAGTCCGTCCATAATTGTATACTAGTAAACTATCCAATCCATCCATCTCCATTGTTTACCTGAGGTGCCTTTTAGTTCTGCCTATAAAATATGGAGAACAAAAAAGTTGAGGTTCCAAAATTAGGGAAAGATCAAGATCCACTTCCACCTCGTGCTGAAGCTGCTGCCACTAGTCATGGCCGAGACGATGAAATGCCAGCAACGTCGTCTGCCAAGGCCGATGCCCAATGTCATAGTACAGAGCATGTCAAATCCAAAACACCAAATATCAGAAAAAAAAGGACTCCAAAACCTAAAATAAAATTGTCGGAGGAGAAGCGTAAACTTGCCAATATGCCATTTACCACACGGAGTGGCAAGGAACGGCTGAGGCCCTGGCCTATGTTCATGGCTAGTGGTTCAGCTTCACATGAGGATGGAAGCACTCAGCCTCTCGCTAGAAAACTGAAAAGACTCAAGCTGGCAAAAGCACCGCAAAGAACTGTGCGTTCTTTGAAATCCCAAATCCACAAGGAGAGTCCAATTGTGTCGTTTGCGATGCCTGACCTTCCCAACACTGGACGTGAAGAGCATGCGCCTTCCACTATTTGCATGCCCCCTGCAAGTGCTGGAAGGAGCACCCGCAGTCCAGTTCCTGATAGTCAGATTGAAGATGTCAGTGTTGAAGTACACCAGGATGAGGAGGATATGGGTGTTGCTGGCGCTGGGGAGGAAATTGACCAGGAGGATTCTGATGGTGAGGTGGTTTGTTTAAGTCAGGCACCCGGGGAGACACCTGTTGTCCGTGGGAGGAATATGGCCGTTGACATGCCAGGTGAAAATACCAAAAAAATCAGCTCTTCGGTGTGGAGGTATTTCACCAGAAATGCGGACAACAGGTGTCAAGCCGTGTGTTCCCTTTGTCAAGCTGTAATAAGTAGGGGTAAGGACGTTAACCACCTCGGAACATCCTCCCTTATACGTCACCTGCAGCGCATTCATAATAAGTCAGTGACAAGTTCAAAAACTTTGGGTGACAGCGGAAGCAGTCCACTGACCAGTAAATCCCTTCCTCTTGTAACCAAGCTCACGCAAACCACCCCACCAACTCCCTCAGTGTCAATTTCCTCCTTCCCCAGGAATGCCAATAGTCCTGCAGGCCATGTCACTGGCAAGTCTGACGAGTCCTTTCCTGCCTGGGATTCCTCCGATGCATCCTTGCGTGTAACGCCTACTGCTGCTGGCGCTGCTGTTGTTGCCGCTGGGAGTCGATGGTCATCCCAGAGGGGAAGTCGTAAGCCCACTTGTACTACTTCCAGTAAGCAATTGACTGTTCAACAGTCCTTTGCGAGGAAGATGAAATATCACAGCAGTCATCCTACTGCAAAGCGGATAACTGAGTCCTTGACAACTATGTTGGTGTTAGACGTGCGTCCGGTATCCGCCGTTAGTTCACAGGGAACTAGACAATTTATTGAGGCAGTGTGCCCCCGTTACCAAATACCATCTAGGTTCCACTTCTCTAGGCAGGCGATACCGAGAATGTACACGGACGTCAGAAAAAGACTCACCAGTGTCCTAAAAAATGCAGTTGTACCCAATGTCCACTTAACCACGGACATGTGGACAAGTGGAGCAGGGCAGGGTCAGGACTATATGACTGTGACAGCCCACTGGGTAGATGTATGGACTCCCGCCGCAAGAACAGCAGCGGCGGCACCAGTAGCAGCATCTCGCAAACGCCAACTCTTTCCTAGGCAGGCTACGCTTTGTATCACCGCTTTCCAGAATACGCACACAGCTGAAAACCTCTTACGGCAACTGAGGAAGATCATCGCGGAATGGCTTACCCCAATTGGACTCTCCTGTGGATTTGTGGCATCGGACAACGCCAGCAATATTGTGTGTGCATTAAATATGGGCAAATTCCAGCACGTCCCATGTTTTGCACATACCTTGAATTTGGTGGTGCAGAATTTTTTAAAAAACGACAGGGGCGTGCAAGAGATGCTGTCGGTGGCCAGAAAAATTGCGGGACACTTTCGGCGTACAGGCACCACGTACAGAAGACTGGAGCACCACCAAAAACTACTGAACCTGCCCTGCCATCATCTGAAGCAAGAAGTGGTAACGAGGTGGAATTCAACCCTCTATATGCTTCAGAGGTTGGAGGAGCAGCAAAAGGCCATTCAAGCCTATACAATTGAGCACGATATAGGAGATGGAATGCACCTGTCTCAAGTGCAGTGGAGAATGATTTCAACGTTGTGCAAGGTTCTGATGCCCTTTGAACTTGCCACACGTGAAGTCAGTTCAGACACTGCCAGCCTGAGTCAGGTCATTCCCCTCATCAGGCTTTTGCAGAAGAAGCTGGAGGCATTGAAGAAGGAGCTAACACGGAGCGATTCCGCTAGGCATGTGGGACTTGTGGATGCAGCCCTTAATTCGCTTAACAAGGATTCACGGGTGGTCAATCTGTTGAAATCAGAGCACTACATTTTGGCCACCGTGCTCGATCCTAGATTTAAAGCCTACCTTGGATCTCTCTTTCCGGCAGACACAGGTCTGCTGGGGTTGAAAGACCTGCTGGTGAGAAAATTGTCAAGTCAAGCGGAACGCGACCTGTCAACATCTCCTCCTTCACATTCTCCCGCAACTGGGGGTGCGAGGAAAAGGCTCAGAATTCCGAGCCCACCCGCTGGCGGTGATGCAGGGCAGTCTGGAGCGACTGCTGATGCTGACATCTGGTCCGGACTGAAGGACCTGACAACGATTACGGACATGTCGTCTACTGTCACTGCATATGATTCTCTCAACATTGATAGAATGGTGGAGGATTATATGAGTGACCGCATCCAAGTAGGCACGTCACACAGTCCGTACTTATACTGGCAGGAAAAAGAGGCAATTTGGAGGCCCTTGCACAAACTGGCTTTATTCTACCTAAGTTGCCCTCCCACAAGTGTGTACTCCGAAAGAGTGTTTAGTGCCGCCGCTCACCTTGTCAGCAATCGGCGTACGAGGTTACATCCAGAAAATGTGGAGAAGATGATGTTCATTAAAATGAATTATAATCAATTCCTCCGCGGAGACATTGACCAGCAGCAATTGCCTCCACAAAGTACACAGGGAGCGGAGATGGTGGATTCCAGTGGGGACGAATTGATAATCTGTGAGGAGGGGGATGTACACGGTGATATATCGGAGGGTGAAGATGAGGTGGACATCTTGCCTCTGTAGAGCCAGTTTGTGCAAGGAGAGATTAATTGCTTCTTTTTTGGGGGGGGTCCAAACCAACCCGTCATATCAGTCACAGTCGTGTGGCAGACCCTGTCACTGAAATGATGGGTTGGTTAAAGTGTGCATGTCCTGTTTTGTTTATACAACATAAGGGTGGGTGGGAGGGCCCAAGGATAATTCCATCTTGCACCTCTTTTTTCTTTTCTTTTTCTTTGCATCATGTGCTGATTGGGGAGGGTTTTTTGGAAGGGACATCCTGCGTGACACTGCAGTGCCACTCCTAGATGGGCCCGGTGTTTGTGTCGGCCACTAGGGTCGCTAATCTTACTCACACAGCTACCTCATTGCGCCTCTTTTTTTCTTTGCGTCATGTGCTGTTTGGGGAGGGTTTTTTGGAAGGGACATCCTGCGTGACACTGCAGTGCCACTCCTAGATGTGCCCGGTGTTTGTGTCGGCCACTAGGGTCGCTAATCTTACTCACACAGTCAGCTACCTCATTGCGCCTCTTTTTTTCTTTGCGTCATGTGCTGTTTGGGGAGGGTTTTTTGGAAGGGCCATCCTGCGTGACACTGCAGTGCCACTCCTAGATGGGCCCGGTGTTTGTGTCGGCCACTAGGGTCGCTAATCTTACTCACACAGCTACCTCATTGCGCCTCTTTTTTTCTTTGCGTCATGTGCTGTTTGGGGAGGGTTTTTTGGAAGGGCCATCCTGCGTGACACTGCAGTGCCACTCCTAGATGGGCCCGGTGTTTGTGTCGGCCACTAGGGTCGCTAATCTTACTCACACAGCTACCTCATTGCGCCTCTTTTTTTCTTTGCGTCATGTGCTGTTTGGGGAGGGTTTTTTGGAAGGGACATCCTGCGTGACACTGCAGTGCCACTCCTAGATGGGCCCGGTGTTTGTGTCGGCCACTAGGGTCGCTTATCTTACTCACACAGCGACCTCGGTGCAAATTTTAGGACTAAAAATAATATTGTGAGGTGTGATGTGTTCAGAATAGGCTGAAAATGAGTGTAAATTATGTTTTTTGAGGTTAATAATACTTTGGGATCAAAATTACCCCCAAATTCTATGATTTAAGCTGTTTTTTAGAGTTTTTTGAAAAAAACACCCGAATCCAAAACACACCCGAATCCGACAAAAATAATTCGGTGAGGTTTTGCCAAAACGCGTTCGAACCCAAAACACGGCCGCGGAACCGAACCCAAAACCAAAACACAAAACCCGAAAAATTTCAGGCGCTCATCTCTAGTATTGAGTCTATGTATCCACATGGACTCAAGTTGAAGAAGTTTTTTACCCCTATTGCCCCCACGAGGAGACTCAGGGACATGATCTATTATACGGTGTTTGAACGTGGCCACACTGTGTCTGTGTTCTACAAATTGTTTGGCTACTGGCTGTTCCCCATTCCCAGATGGCAACGCATTCCTTATAGCGAGTCTGTGTTGGGCCATCCTCACCTTGAATTGGCATTCGGTCTTTCCGATGTAATAACGTCCACATGGACAAATGATGGCATACACCACGAATTTGGAAGTGCAGGTGAGGGCCATCTGATGTTGAATTTTTTCCCGGAAAATGGATGCAAAATGTTATTCCCAGGAGACATGTGGGTGCACGTAGTGCACCCTGTGCACTTAAAGCAGCCGTTTCTGCGGGTCATAAAGTGTCTAGGAGGAGGTGTCTTAAACCTGGCCATGTCAGTGTTAACTACCATGTCCCCGAAACGTTGACAGCACTTAATACACATTTGATGTTTTTTGCAAGTCTCTGAGTGCCGCCTCGTTATTCCTGTTTATATATATATATATATATATATATATATATATATATAGCTCCAAAAAATGAACGGCACTGGAGACAGGTAATTGCGGTAAAATTGTATTCAAAGGCTACAGCTGTTTCTGGGCATCAGCCCTTTCCTCAGGCCAAATACAAGCATACACACACACACACACACACACACACACACACACACACACACACATACTTGTTTTTCTATCCTCATCAGGACATATGTCTGGAACCTTCCTCATGGGGACCTATTCAGGAATACCTGCCTAATGAGGACACCCACATAACTGATTTATTTTCGGGTTTAATTAGAGATAGAGGAAACGTGTATTCAGCAGCAGATACATTTTATTCAGGAAAGGTTCTTTCTCATTTCAGCAGTAATTCGGTTCTTAATGTAAAACTTAACCGAGAGCCAGTTCCGAGCCTTCAGCGCTTGTCGTTCTGCCCTTAGGCACGCATCACAGTCATTCTTGCCCGGCACCTTGAATGAGCGAATGAACCGAATCATGCGACGTTCAACAGCTTTCACTTCTGCTGGGGTCCATGGATTGCGCTTGGTACCCCTTCTATCACCTGTGCGGGAGAAGAAAGGTCAGTCACCACGCAACGCCACCACCAGTCATGGACGCATCTCAAATGGAATGGACAGTCACACCCACCTTTAGCTGCACCTCCATCCACCGCCGACACCACGCTGCCAGCTTCTTTTCCCATGTGCCCCATGGGAACCTCAGTATCCTGACTCTCTGGCTCATCCCCAGAGTCATCGCTCACCACCTGGATCGGCTCTGTGGATAGAGAAGGACAGGGAAACCGATCACACCAGCCCACTTAGACAGTCAGTCCCTGGAGCCACACTGTCAAGTGATACCTACCGTTTGGATCAATGGAGATCTCTTCCAGATTGTGGCCCCGGAATTCAGCCATTCTCCCTTGCTCGAGAGCCAGAAACAGCTTGCTCAACTTGGCCAGTTGAAGGGTACCCTCCGGGAGGCGGTAATAATGCCGGTGCACCCGAATATCATGTCCAAGGAAATCAGCAAGCTGATCCATCTCTGTATCGCTCAGGTTGAGGACTCTGGAAAGTGTAGCCACATGCTTCCGTAGGCGGGTGGAAGATAATGCTTCGGGGTGCTTGGCCCCACACTCCCGGGCGTAGAGACGTATGCAGTCGGATCCCCTATAATGGGACATGGCTGTTGGCCTAGCAAACATGTAGATATTGGCCCTCATTCCGAGTTGATCGGTCGCAAGGCGAATTTAGCAGAGTTACACACGCTAAGCCGCCGCCTACTGGGAGTGAATCTTAGCTTCTTAAAATTGCGACCGATGTATTCGCAATATTGCGATTACTAACTACTTAGCAGTTTCAGAGTAGGTCCAGACTTACTCTGCCTGTGCGATCATTTCAGTGCTTGTCGTTCCTGGTTGACGTCACAAACACACCCAGCGTTCGCCCAGGCACTCCCACCGTTTCCCCGGCCACTCCTGCGTTTTTTCCGGAAACGGTAGCGTTTTCAGCCACACGCCCCTGAAACGCCGTGTTTCCGCCCAGTAACACCCATTTCCTGTCAATCACATTACGATCGCCGGAGCGAAGAAAAAGCCGTGAGTAAAAATACTTTCTTCATAGTAAAGTTACTTGGCGCAGTCGCAGTGCGAACATTGCGCATGCGTACTAAGCGGATTTTCACTGCGATGCGATGAAAAATACCGAGCGAACAACTCGGAATGAGGGCCATTGTGTGGGGTCACACCACATTCTGTCCGCTTCTCTATGAGGAGCTCCATCGCTTTCTGCATGCTTGGGGATAGCAGGACAGGGACTTTCCTGCCTCTTTTCCCAGGAATCTCAATACGGGAGAAGTGACGACAGAGTGCCTTCTCCAGCTCTGACAGGGCCTGGGCCACATCACCCTGCAAATCGGCTGTGTGCCGTAAATCGAAGGAGGAGAGCAGCATCTTGGAAACCTCACCTTCTCTCCTGCGGTTGAAGAGAATCAGCTGCGTGTGGGTAACTTTGGCCAACATGGACCACTGCTGTTTGGAAGGGTGGGCGGACAACTCATCGATGTACTCTCGCTGACGGTCAAGGAGGTACAGGTTCAAGCGCTTAACATCATCAGTGAAGGGCAGAAGCAGCGGTGCATTCCATTTTATCTCTCGAAGTGTCTTCAGGGCAGCAGTGGAGATTAGCTCGCTCCACCTCGCCTCATAAATTTTCCGAAAGTTTCGGGCACGCTCCTCTGTCAGGGCACTGCCCTCCATCAGTGCCTGACACTCCACCATAGCTGAAATCTTCTGCAAGCTGTGTCCCACCTTCAGAGCCAACGAGGGTATTTTATATGTATTGGTGCGGTCATCGTAACCGGCCAGGCTCCTCACAGCATGCACCACTTGCAGGAAATTCTGTGGGCAAATGAAATCTTCCATACACCGCAACGGTGTGACCTTCATCGCCTTCAGCAGAAGCCGCCCCACCTCTCTGAGCTTCTGACGGATGTAATCATGCTTGCTGACATCAGACCCCAGACGGTTATAGAGGTGCTGACCGAACTGCATAATCCAGCGGTCCCCTTTGATTACCGGTACCACATCATCATAATTCATTTCGCTCAGCAACTTCCAGAGGCCAGTGCCAACATCTTTCGGGAGCGGTGTGGCGTAAGTGAAGAGACCCTGCACCCTGGTTCTTCCAGGTTTGGGGCTGACACTTTTGCGGAGCGGGCACCTCTTCACATGGCGCCACAGGTGCTTCCTGGAGAATAGCCCTTTACATTTTACACAGTGCATGAAATCTTGGGGAGCCGTTGCTTCTTTCGGCTGCTTGCACGGTAGGAGGACTCCGCTGCCCTCGCGGAGAACCCCGACATTATGGGCAAAGTTTCCCCGGGTGCGAATCAGGTCTAGCTGCACTGTCCTTTCCCTGGAGCGCTTCGGAAAGCTGAGTGCCCTTGCAACCTCATGCTCATTGTGGTGGACAGCTTGAACATGTCTCGCAATTT